>NC_142488.1:104372699-104675729 GCF_049115385.1 Moschus berezovskii
CTTGCCAAATCACAATTGACAGGTAGAATGAGCAAGCAATTAATTTTTGTTTCTTCAGCAACTGAGATTTGGGGATTGTTTTTTATCACATGAACTGGATTATCCTGACCAAAACCAGGGTATTATGGAAAATGTCATTTTTCTTTATTATACACTTCTGTATTTTCCAAAATAAACACAATGAACTTAAGTTAACTTTGATATAAAAATTCCTTACTATTAATTTACTTCATTGAATGAAAGGTGACATCACTTCTAAGAAATTCCATTATTATGCACCCCTCAGAAAGAAAAAAAGTTAAAAATTAAACTGTAACTTAATGCTTTAATGATACTTCTACATTTTATTTGAATTGGTTGCATCCGTCTCTTGTTGCATTCCAATTTCTTTTATCAGCTCCACAATATTTGGCCACTCTGTCATCTGCCTTCAGTTGTGTTACTAGTTGTGTGGTAAATATTCGTTTTTTACACATAGCAAAAAGAATGCAGTGTGGTGTAATACATGTAAGCACTTTTATTTCTTAAGTTTCATAAAACTTTTTGCTTGTTCCTTGAAATAAAATTAGGAATGTGTCATTTCTCCACTCATCACTAATGTAACTGGCTTCCTACTGCAGCTATAACAAATTGCTACCAAAGTGGTAGTTAAAAGCAATACACAATCTTTATCTTACAGTTATGAAGGACAGATGTCTTAAATGGGTCTCAATGGGCTAAAATTAAGCTGTCATCAGGGTTGCACTCCTTTTGCATCCAAGGGGAATGCAGCCCTTAATAAAGCCTTTTTGTCTTTTGCTTTTTTCACAGCTTCTACAGGCTGCCCACACTCCTTGGCTCATGGTTCCATTCAAAAGTGGCCATCCTGGGCCAAATTCTCACACTGCCATCTGTCTGAATCTCTCCTTTGTAAACATATCTCCTGTTGACTGATTTATCTCCTGCCTCTGTCTCCCACTTTTAAGTTTCCTTGTGATTACACTGGGTTTACCTTGATAATCCAGGATAATCTTCCTATTTTTTTCTTTTTATTTATTTATTTATTTTAATTGGAGGCTAATTACTTTACATTATTGTATTGGGTTTGCCATACATTGACATGAATCTGCCCCGGGTGTACATGTGTTCCCCATCTTGAACCCCCATCCCACCTCCCTCCCCATCCCATCCCTCTGGTTCATCCCAGCACCCAGCATCCTGTATCATGCATCGAACCTGGACTGGCGATTCGTTTCACATATGATAATATAAATATTTCAATGCCATTCCCCCAAATCATCCCACCCTCACCCTCTCCCACAGAGTCCAAAAGACTATTCTATACATCTGTGTCTCTTTTGCTGTCTTGTATACAGGGTTATTGTTATCATCTTTCTAAATTCCATATATATGCCTTAGTATACGTATTGGTGTTTTTCTTTCTGGCTTACTTCACTCTGTATAGTAGGCTGCAGTTTCATCCAACTCATTAGAACTGATTCAAATGTATTCTTTTTAATTGCTGAGCAATACTCTATTGTCAGAATGGCTGCTATCCAAAAGTCTACAAGCAATAAGTGCTGGAGAGGGTGTGAAGAAAAGGGAACCCTCTTACACTGTTGGTGGGAATGCAAAATAGTACAACCACTGTGGAGAACAGTGTGGAGATTCCTTAAAAAACTGGAAATAGAACTGCCATATGACCCAGCAATTGCACTCCTGGGTATACACACTGAGGAAACCAGAATTGAAAGAGACACATGATCTTCCTATTTTAAGGTCTTCTTCTCAGGAACTGTAATTACCATTGACTATATAAGATAACGTATTCATAGATTCCTGGAATTAGGGTGTGGATGTCTTTGTTGGGTGAGGCATTTTTCTGTGTACCACAATCACTAGTATGAAATGCAGGCCT
Source organism: Moschus berezovskii (assembly GCF_049115385.1). Classification (NCBI taxonomy): domain Eukaryota; kingdom Metazoa; phylum Chordata; class Mammalia; order Artiodactyla; family Moschidae; genus Moschus; species Moschus berezovskii. The sequence continues at coordinate 104,374,597 of NC_142488.1, forward strand.
CCTGCTCTTTTTCTATCTCTTCTTGCATACTCAGTAACTTTTGCCTCAATGAGAAATCACATTTTAGTTTTTTTGGAGACATTTTAAAAACAGTGCTAATATGGGACTTCCTTGGTGTTCCATTTGTTAAGAATCTGCCTGCCAATCTAGGAGATAGGAGTTTGATCCTTGGTACAGGAAGGCCCCTCATGTCATGGGGCAATTAAGAAACAATGCCACAGATACTAAGCCCACGTGCCCTAGAGTCTGTGCTCCACAACAAGAAAAGGCATCGCAATAAGAAGCCCATGCACCACAACTTGAGGAGACACCACCCACCGCTCACCACAACTAGAGCAATGATGCCTGTGCAGTAATGAAGACCTAGCATAACCAAAAAAAGATTAATTAATTAAAAGATTAAAAAAAGCAACGTATATAGTACCAAGAAAGTATACAACACATTGCAGTGATGACCATATGAACATCAATGATCAAATTTCATGACAACTAACTTACCCCTTGTTGATGGTAAAATACCATAGATTTTTAGAATGCATCCCTATATCAAAGATATTGAATGTAGAAAAACAGCATGTGTCTTAGAATCAATAACATATATCATATGCAAAGCAGTATCAACAGATCTGCCAGTTACTCATCTGACAGGTCTCTTAAAGAATGGAGCAAATGCAAGATAAGCTTTGACAGGAAAAGTAGAACCAGAACATGGGCATAGTCCATGTTGAATAGTGAAAAAGAGGCATGAGGACACTACATGCCTGTGCCATAAGACCCTGAAATGAGGGTTGAGATGATTGGCATAGCCATTGTCCGAAAAGTAAATAATCCTACACTTATTCAAAAAAATAAACCCTTTAATAAATATTCAAGGAAGTTTTCCACCTTTATAACTACAAACTAGGCTTGCACTTTTCTAAAAACCATTTTTTATAGTTGATTTCCTTTCCCTTTATATTTATGGTAGGGACACTGATTTATTAACTATCTTGAGGTGATAAAAATACAAGGATAGCAAATATAAACAAATTTTAACTACTGTTTGTTAATATTAAATTCCTACTTTGAAAAGTAGCAAAGCATCAAGATGCAACTATAGACAAGACTTCAGTAATTAAGAGTAATTGGGAAGAACACAATCCTGATTTAGTGAAAAGTCTGAATCACATAAGTTTAAAAAAATAATATGGTTGGGTTACATTGAACCAGTGTAATAAGACAAATTTTTTAAAGCTAACCCATTTTTGGCAATGGATGAGTCTTCTAGTAAAATTATGATTGTGATTAGGCTCTAAATGGATAGTATGACAAAGAGTGGAAATACCCAATGGACTAGAGTCATATATGTCATATATATACCCAGCTACCAGACCTGTTACTGAAAACAATGGACTTCCTCATCTATAAAATGAAAGGATTATAATAGATAATATCTGAGACTTTTGAAGCTCTACAAAGCTTTAAGTGTTTATTTACCAGTAAATAGAGGTTGCCAAAGTGGTTTTAGAACTGAGAACTTGAATTAATGATTTAGACATTCCTCCTATAATCCTCTTGAAAATATTAATTTGTTTAGCAATCACCATTTCTAGACATAGTTAAAAAGTATTCCAGTCTGTGGCAAGAGGCTTTTTGTCTTTGTTTTTAATTTGGAATTATTTTTATTATGGTATTCTGGGAGCTTACTGTATTTATATTCACAGATAAATGCCAATTGAAGCAATTAAAAAGGTAAACATTCTAATAGGAAACACAAAAGAAGACAAAGTATTTCAACTTGCTTTCTCTCTGGCAAAAAAAAAAAATTAAAATTGCTCTTTATATAAAAGTGATGCAATGCACTCATTTCACTGTCAGTCAAAATCTGCTGGGTGCATTAAACTTAATGACAACATGGATTAGAGGGACTGAGCTTGTCTGAAATATGTGTGCAGGGAGGACAGGAAATGGGGGAAGGAGGGGAGTAAACTCATAAAAATGAGGCTCAAGGCTTTTTTGGTATGTGTGTGAGTTACAGCGTACTGGTCTGCATCTGTGTGGTTGGGAACTTTCCCAGACCTCCTTCCCTGTCTTCCCCACCCAAGTTCCTTTCTTTATCCCTTGCTTCCCTAAACTCTCCCTTTGAGACCCCAAAGTTGACTTACCCCATAACTTAACTTCTTGAATCCATCACTACTGAAAAAAAAAGCAAGTCTAGATGAGATGAAATAATGCCTGTTTTGCTTAAAACTTGTTAAAATTCCAGTGAGAATGTGGAAATGAGATTAATCTGCCAGCAGCTGTCTTCTTCTATTTTTCAGGGCCACTTTTAATAAAGGGAGTGCACAAATTTTCTTTTATGGTTTTACATTTAGTTCTTTGTAATGGAAAATTCTACTTAAATAGAGACAAAAACTAAGTCATTTGCATTCAAATACAGCAATAAGGAAAGACTGCACAAATAATGAACATGGTATATTAGCCAATCTTCCTGCAATCAGTGACCAAGAATATATTCATTGTGAATGTTTCTCAGATTCATTCTAATTATTACCATAAAATGTGTCCTGAGATGTGTGTATCACTTTAAATGGCAGCAACTCAGGATATTTTCCACACAATATCATGAATTATAAGAATTGCATCTGCATTGAATATGCTTGACCGTCATACCATTAAATTATAAATTGACTAAGTGGTCCTGGATCAGAAAGCATTTGGAAAGCTAACATTACTGTTCATGAATAACCTGGCTCTGTTTTTCTTCATAGAGTTTTCCTTCCTAAAACAGAAATATTATTTAACAGCTATGACAAAAAAAAAAAAATCGTGTTTCTTTGACTTTGAGAACAATGAAATACATTTGGATGCTTTTAGCTTAAAAGGAATGAGCTACTAATAGCAAGATAGCAAGTGTGTTACCATTCACAATAGGAATCCTTTTTGAATCAAACTTTAATGGAATAGAAAGTGCCTTCATATCTAGTGTTTCATTTGATTCTCAGTATATCCTGGCAAGAGGATAAAACCTGTGTATCCCTGTTTTACAGCAGGTGACTGAGGTCCTCAGAAACTCTATTACTTGTCTGAGTCAGCACATAATGCCATATTGTTTTTCAAATGTTGGAAGAATAGATGAAAAGTGTGTTTTGGAGATAAAACTTCCCTTTGTCGCATTAACTTTAATCTGTTTTTAATCTTTATATTTAGGGGCATGTACCAGTGGGGCATGTTTTATAAAAGGAAGGGAAATAATATCCTAAATATTCTTTTTTAAAGTTTTTATTTCTATGTAGACCATTTTTAAAAGTCTTTATTGAATTTGTTACAATATTGCTTCTGTTTTATATTTTGGATTTTTGGCCACGAGTCATGTGGGATCTTAGCTCCCTGACCAAGGATTGAACTCGCACTGTCCACATTGCAAGGCAAAGTCTTGACGACTAGATCACCAGGGAAGGCCCTATGCTAAATATTCTGATAAATTGTGATATTAAAAATGCTCAGGGGAGGAGGGAGGTGGGAGGGGGTTCGCGAGGGGGAACTCATGTACACCCGGGGTGGATTCATGTCAATGTATGGCAAAACCAACCAATATAATATTGTAAAATAATTAGCCTCCAATAAAAATAAAGAAAAAAAATGCTCAGGGGAAAATTACTGTTATATGAAATTGGCAAAGAAATTCTAGTTTTACTTTTTATCCCATTCATTTGTAAACTCTTATGAACAAGAACTTTTTTTAATGAGTTACTCTTTGAGATACAAACAGCTTCTCATTACTGACAATTATCAACTGGATGATATAATAAAAATGATAACAATAGCAGGTCTCCTGCATTGCAGACAGATTCTTTCCCATCTGAGCCACCAGGGAAGTCTGTTAACCATTAATGAATACTGCCTGAAAAAAAGAGAAGCTTCTAGAATCTAACTATCCGGGCTCCAATCTTGGATCTATCCCATACTAGTCATAGAAGTATTTCTAGGCCTCAGCTTTCACATCTGTAATATTATGGTAGTAATATCAACCTTATAGGGTTAATACAAAGGAGAAATAAAATAAAAAATTTAATAAAACATAGCAAGATAGTTGAAAATTAGTTGTTGATGAATGTTAATTTTCCCTCTGAATGACAATGTAAGTACTGCCTTGTGATAATTCTGTTTCTAAATTTGGAGGCTATCATAGGCTTGTATTTGTAACACTGTCTCATCGATGCCTCCTATTGTCCAAAGAATTGCATTTATGCCATCTAAAAGTTACCTGGGTGAGATGGCAAACTAAAATCTGTCAACTAAATAATTGATTGATTTACTTGAAAGAGCTATTAATTAACCATTTTTTTTTCATCTTGACTAATTTGATTTTAGACTAAAATTTCTTAAGAGGATGCTAGATTTCATCTTGTGCATAGGTTAAACTGGGACTTCCAAGATGGCTCAATGGTAAAGAAACTCATGTTCTATCCCAGGGTCGGGAAGATCCCCTGGAGGGGGAAATGGCAGCCCACTCCAGTATTTTTGCCAGGATAATCCCATGGACAGAGGAGCCTGGAGGGCTACATGTAGTCCATGGGGTTTCAAAGATTCAGACATGACTGTGCAACTGAGCTTGACAATGAATGTATGGCCATCTCTGGACATAGGCTAAATTATCATTGCTAAAAGGTAAAATATGATTAGTGTCCATCTTGAAAAACTAAAATATTTAGTTCTGGCTTGTATTCAAGTTTTGTGCCATTTTGAAACGTAAAATTTTATTTTTAATTACATATCAATGTATGGGTCACCATAATCTTTCAGGTTTTTAGGATCTTGATTCAGTTTCACCAAAAGTATTTTATTGGTGACACCACTATGATCAGCATAACTAACAACAGGATGGAGTGTGTTCCAGAAGAGGGTCTTGGAACAAAGTTAACATAAATGGGAACAGGCCATGTCTAAGTAATCTTTCCAAAGCTGTTAGAATAAACACTATCCAATTTCTAACTTCCAAATTTTTGCTCGCTGTTTAATTATTAGAGCCTAACATAGAACAGCAGCTTGGGAAAGGCTAGATGGTGGATTACTGAGTGATTGTTTCAGGGGACTGATTTGTAGAGCCTTTAGAAGTGTTGCCTGCCTCCTAACCCTATGCAACCCAAGCACACGACAGATCTCCTTGCCAAGTCTGACTGGCCATTGTTCAGGGAAAGAAGCCCTTTCAAGCATCCTTGAAAAGTCTTTGCTCTTTGGAAACAGCACCTTGTAAACCCTCACAATTTTGTTTCTTTGGATGCTAATTGGTTTTTAAGCCCAATGGGTTTACAAAAGTTAGTTTAAATTTCAAGTCACCTTCGACATATTCAAGTACCCAAATGCAAAGAAATCTCAAGCTGATTCTCTCTTTCCAGTGACTTAGACTTTGTCTGTATAATTCCAGTTTTATATTGTAGAGTTGAGGCTGAATACAGCCATTTTTGAAATGGGCATTAAATGCATGGCGACATTTCAGTCACTGGAGATTGGGAAGTGGGGGGAAGCTGTTGTATTTAACAGGTTTTATTTAGGATGCAGAAAATAGTTCAAGCTTATAAAAGACAAGAACAGGGTTTATACTCCACTATTACATTGATTAGTACCCAAATGAGCATAAGGATTTCCGGGATTATGTAAACAAATTGGCTATTACTCAAAATAGTGATCCAGCCTAAGGTGGTCCTGAGTTTAGCTGGAATTAAAACTCATAAACTGGAATTGGTTTCCAGAAACTTTTCACTACACAATAAACAGTCACATGTATAAAAAAGCATTCTCATGTGTGTGCATGCACATGCACACTGACATACGCAAACACAAATAGTGAAAAGTTTATTACTTAAAAAAATTGCCTTGATATTTAGTTGAATTTTGGTTGACCCAATTTATTTTACTTTTTGTTACTCTCTGCTTCTAAAAACCTTCTCTTCAAGCTTCCTCATTCTTTCCCAAGATGCTGACGGCTCAGTAATTTAAGTGGGCTTGGATATGGGCAGAGTTGGCAACATGTATGAATGCATAGGAAAGAACATTAAAAGGAGGAGAATATAGATGATTCTGTTATCTTAATCAAGAAAAATAAAGTTTTTTGGGGAAGGAAAATTCCTATAATTGTTAAAGAGTGTGGAGAAATGTTTAAAATTGCTTTAGTTTTATAAACACTAGCTAAAGCAACATCCATGTGCTTTCATAGATGATATTATTAAAATGCCCAAGCCATTATATGCTCTTCCAAAAATTTAGATTTCAAAAACATTAACACTAATGTCTTTCCCCTTTTTCGCTCATTCTATAAAGATGATGAAAAATAGATTTAAAAGTTAAAAAATTCTAAATTTAAAAAATGGAAATAAAAGAACAATAAGCTTAAAACCAACGAAAAGCTTCCCTTGAGGTAAGCAGTTTTCTAATAATGTGAAAATCTTCCTAAGGTTGGAGGAATATTTTCTATTAGTAGCGCTATATATATATGGTTTTTTTTTAGGTTCATTTATCTACACAAATTCATTCATAATTAAAGTAAACATCTCAGAATCTTTATAAACTTTTGAAGCCAAGAATCTTCTTTACTGAGTCTTCTTTATGTATAGCATAAAACACATAAAAATGGTCACATGTGAACTTATCAAATGGAAATGTCTTGAAGATGAAGGTAATAGCCCATCCTCTACTTACGTTACACTTGATGGGAAAAGCTTTGAATGACAAGAACAACAGCAGTGTGTTGATTCCTTATCAGGAAATCATAATTCAAATCCTTATGAATATATTCACAATGCTGCTTAGAAAAAAAATCTAGCTTTAATATTGAAGAGTTATCACAGAACATTGGTATGTTGTTGAACTAGGGAATATTTTGATTTTGGCCCCTTTGAGAATGGTTGAACACACTGGGTATGCACAATAGGGATTTTGAGTGAAAAGTGAGGTTGGAGGGAGGATTCACTATATAAGTGAATAAGCCTAGCTAAAGAGTCCAAATGGACTCTACTCTAAAAAAAAAAAGTAGAAAGATGGGAGTCACTTATTAGTGAAATCAAGTTATTAGAGCTTTAAGATTAGCCATAATTGGATAAATAAATTTGAGCCCTTTTGAGAAACTCTGTTAAAATCCATGTTTGCAAACATCAGTAATTTATGAAATATTTGTTTATATAAACTATAAAAAATGTCTATTATAAGAATGTGATTTTCAAATTACTTTTCATGAATAAGAATTATTTTCTTCACTTGCTTTTATACAGTGAGCTCTGTATTCCTGAACGCCTGCAAATAAAGCACCTGATTCATTTCAGAAGTAGATTGTGACAGTTTTAATCACATTTTACAAAGGAGATTCCAAGATTAACAATTTATTCTCTCCGGAGTACATTGACTGCAAATTAAAAGTAAGCTGCCACCAGGTGGAAAGGTTATTTCCATGACAGCTAGGAACACCATATGTCCCAGGTTGCTTAGGAGAGGTTTAACTTAAGACTTCTGCCCCATATTAACTATTAATAGCACATCCTTTTCACTGTCAAAAGTTTCCAAATTTGGGCAGTTCATTTTATGATCACTCTTGAAAATTTCATGGTCAGAGCAGTTCAGTTCAGTTCAGTCACTCAGTCGTGTCCGACTCTTTGCGACCCCACGGACTGCAGCACTCCAGGCTTCCCTGTCCTTCACCAACTCCTGGGGCTTGGTCAAACTCATGTCCATCAAGTCGGTGATGCCACCCAACCATCTCATCCTCTGTTGTCCCCTTCTCCTTTTGCCTTCAATCTTTCCCAACATCAGCGTCTTTTCCAATGAGTCAGTTCTTTGCATCAGGTGGCCAAAGTATTGGAGTTTCAGCTTCAGCATCAGTCTTTCCTATGAATATTCAGGACTGATTTCCTTTAGAATTGACTGGTTTGATGTCCTTGCAGGCCAGAGAGCTGTGCCAACTATCAATTTAGATGAATGACTTCAGGGTCCCAGAGAAAGACCGTGCTCTTTGACCATAAAGTTTTCATTAGAGTGACCATAAAATTAATTGTCCAAACTTGGAACTCCCAATAACATTTCCTTTCACATACAGCATATTCTCTTTAGACTTAGTAATTGTCTAAATCATTTATTTCTTAAACTTTCTTTGAATTTCATCTAAGTTTCCATATGGCCTTGCAAATGCTTAAATCAGTCATCTGATTAGATCCTATGTAATCTATTAGGTCCCATGTTTTTCTGGAGCTTTCCATCCTTGTAGTCTAGTCTGGACTTGTTGCACTTTTTCTCTTCTGAATAACAGCTATGTTGGCACTTCCTTTGGCCATCATTAGTGGAATTCTCTTCATTTCTCTGTTGTCCTCTCATGCATGGAATCACTTGCTTCATCCTACTTTTTAGGCTTGTTTTCTTGTTTTAGTAGAATACTTTCTCCGTTCCGTTCCGTCGCTCAGTCGTGTCCGACTCTTTGCGACCCCGTGGACTGTAGTCTACCAGGCTTCTCTGTCCATGGGATTCTCCAGGCAAGAATACTGGAGTGGGTTACCGTTTCCTTCTCCAGGGGATCTTCCCGACCCAGGGATCGAACCCGGGTCTCCCGCATTGGAGGCAGATGCTTTAACCTCTGAGCCATCAGGGAAGCCCAGAATACTTTCTCCAGTACCTTTAAATTTTTGAATATATTCCTGTGCAAAAAGTATGTGAAAATACACCCTGACTGATAGTTTGATGGCACACAGAATTTTAGACTGAAATAATTTTATCTGAGGATCTTGAACATTGCCTTCTAGCTTCCGGTATTAATATTAAGAAGTGAGAAGCAACTCTGCTTCTTGATCCCTTGAATGAAACCTATTTAGTTTTATCTTTGGAAGCTTATCTTTGTCTTCAGACAAAGACTGTATGCCTTAATATGAGTTATTTATTAATTACATATTTATTTTTGATCATTCAATTACTAGGTCTTGTCAATTAAGGGGCTGCTAGCCTTCCATTCTAGGAACTATTTTTCACCTGTTCCTCTTTCATTATTTTCCTAATCCCTCTCTCACTTTTGTCTTTGTTAGTTGAACTGAGCCTTTACAGTGGAAAAACACATCTCCCCAAAACGCATATCTTTCAAGGGACAATTCCAAGACTATGGCACAGTGCCTGGTATAAATTTGAAAAGTTATGTTGAACAAATGACCACTATGATCACCTAATGGAAAGTATAAAAATTCAGTCTTTGCTTATGTCTTTTCTTTTATTTGTAATGATTTTTTTCTTCTTTGCTTGGAACCATCTGTCTCAAAGGAGATGTGACAGGCATATTTTGATAATGTGATTTTATCTTTTTCTCAAAATGTCCAATTTCACCATAAACATATTTACTGTAAATTTTTTTCTAACATTTACATCTTTAGGTACCTAATGGGCCACAATATTTTGAAAGGCATCCAATTGTTTCCTCTGAAAATAATTTTAAATGCTGAGTTTGAATAGCACTATCTTTTAATACCCTGTCAGCCAGAGTTAGTGAGTGAGAGGAAGTGATCCATACTTAAGCAAAATATGATACTCATACTTACTTAGTTGTGTCTGACTCTATGCAACACTATGGACTGTAGCCCGCCAATCTCCTCTGTCCATGGGATTTTCCAGGCAAGAATACTGGAGTGGGTTGCCACTTCTTTCTCCAGGCTATCTTCCTGATCCAGGGATCAAACTCATGTCTCTTGAGTCTCCTGCCTTAGCAAGTGGATTCTTTACCACTGAGCGACCTGGGAAGGTGTGACCAAATATAATTTCCAAAAAGTTTAGCTAATTTCCCAAGCATTTTCTGCTTTAATATTATAAAAGCTTATAACCACCATGTAACATTTAAGAAATTCAGAAATTGAGCGAACTTTGGCAATCAATGCTGTATTCGTGCTAAGTCACTTCAGTCATATCTGACTCTGCAGCCCTATGAACTTTAACCTGCCACACTTCTTTATCCATGGGATTCTCTAGGCAAGAATACTGGAGTGGGTTGCCATTTCCTTCTCTAGAATCAATGTGGAGCGAGTGTAAAAGCTATTTACTAGTCAAGTCCTGCTATATGGTGAGACCTCAACCTAAGGAGAATAGGCAGCCTTCTATCAAGAATTTTATGAATTGTGGAACCACTCCGATTCACAAAAAAGCAAACAAATAACAAGCTTCCCTACCATATACCCATCTTCTACAGCATACCAGTTCTCATCATTAGAGTGTTTTGGGCATTAACATGGGAATCTTCAACTGATTAATTCAGAAGGTGACATGAACTGCTTATGCTCTTCCCTGTGGTAGGATATTTATCAAGAATACGGCCTTTGTGAAAAGCCATACCACATAACCTCTTTGAGCCTTCAGAGGATCAATTCTCTCCCATCATTAGCAACTGTCTACCACACACCACCACACTCCAACCTCACACTCAGTATATACACAACCAGATTATTTGATGCTCTCTAAATATGTGAGAAATAAAGTATATCTCTTCTATGGTGGTGTACTTTCCAGAAGTGATTAAAAAAAAAATCTAATGATTCATGAAGTCAATGAAGTCTAAGTGGGGTATATAAAATATATTTATAAATAAATCCACATTAAGACCCATCACAGTGAAACTCTAGATCAAAGGTAAAGAGAAGATTTTTAAAAAACAATTGCGGTTAAAATAATAGTTGACATCTCAAGAGCTATATTGGAAGTCAGAGTAGAGTGGGATAATATTTTAAAACTTCTACAAGAACAAGTGCAGACCTAGAATTCCACACCCACTGAAATATGCTCATTTTCCAATGATTAGTGTGAAATAATAACATTCTAAGACAAATAGACCATCATGAAAGGAAATTCTAAAGAATGAATTTTAGGCAACTTAAAAGTGATCCAGGTGTATAAATAATCATAAAAATCTCGGATGCAATAACTCATGAACAGCAGAGAAAGTACTCTTCTCTGTGAAAATATAAAAGAACTATTTTCTCTGAAAATATAGCAATCTCTGTGTTAAAATTTCTCTATAAATCATTGTTAAATCTAAATAAACATACTATGAAAAAAGACATATCATGTTATTAACATTTTCTAGTACAGTGTGTATTCTAACACAGAAAGGGTGTTCTCTGGGAGATCAGTGTCCTGAGAGATATTAATAAGTGTGACTTGAGAATAGGTCATATGTTCAAATATGTGTGGGAAACATGGTGTTAGAGTGAAACCAGATTTTTGACAGCTGCACTTCTCAGGACCTTTAAGTATGCTAATGTACATTTTGAATTACCAAGAGGGTGATGTAGTATACAGCAGTTCCCAATTTTATTTAACCATGGATTTTTTTTCCTAATAAGCTTTTCATAGATCACACTCAAGAAAGTTCTGCCCCAAGCACATTTCCTGTGATTCTTTATAAAATTCAATACATGTTAACTTGTAAAGCAGCAAATGTTCCTGACACAGTGGGGTAAGAGATAGGTAAATTTTTATAAAGGGAAAAGAAAAGGGCAAGATTTAGGGTATGAAGCGATGCTTGGGATGGGGGAATCAGATAGGGGAGCTACCTTTTTGAGAAGGAGAATTACAGAAGCACTGAGGGGCAAAAAAGGTAAAGAATAATATCTTGTGCTTAAAACTTGGTTTGAGACCTCTACTGCTCAACTCTTTGGGTCACCCATGAGTATTCACAATCCTTTGGCAATAAAAGGAAAATGGTTGAGACATGAAGTAAGCAGATTCATCCAATACTTGCAGCTGGTTCTCCTTTTGATGCATCTGATTAGAAAGCAGTGCCCACTGGCCATTTATGCAAACACACACGGAATCCACAGTAATAATTTCTGCCTCATTACAAGATACAAAATAACAAGATCAAATGGTTTTCCATTATACAAGATTAATATGATTATTAACAGATACAGACTAGCAGACTTAGACAATGAACTTATGGTTGTTGAGGGGAAGAATGGGGAGAACTCCTTATCAGGAGTTTGGGATCTACTGTACACACTGCTATATTTATTTATTTTTCCACACTGCTATATTTAAAATAGATAACCAAACCAGGACCTATTGTATAGCACAGGGAATTCTGTTCAAATTTATGTGGCAGCCTGGATGGGAGAGGAGTTTGGAGGAGAATGGATATATGTATATGTGTGGCTGACTCACTTCCCTGTTTTCCCAAAACTTTTACAACATGCTTAATTGGCTATGCTCCAACATAAAATTAAAAGTTAAAAATATTAATATTAGGCAATGACTAAATATTTGTTACAAAAAATAATTCTCACCAGAGGTTCATGAGACCATTAATAGGTTTTGATTCATCAGCAAAATTCACATCTATCCTATTATTAAAAATAATAATATATTCCCTAATATTAATAAATATTTATTCTAATAAGTTTAGAATTAAAATTTTAAAAATTATTAAATTAGTATTCATATTGTTACTAGTAAATGAGTATTTCATTATTATACAATTATATTTTTTGTATAAGAAATTTTGTCAATTTTTCTTTATAAAAGGGAAGAAGCAATTTAGATATTTGTGTAGTAGTTTTCTACATCTCTACAAGGATAACAACTCTGAGATATTGGCAGAATGTGGTATTTTCCCTGATTGGCAAATTATGTGACATGCCTAAAATCACATAGCTACTTATATATGACAAGGATTATAAAGATTATATAAGGATGTATAAGGATTATAAACTGATGTTTAACTCCAGATATTTCCAACTAAATCATATCACTTTACTTAGTATTTTTCTTTCCGTGAACTAAGGTCTGTTCCAAAAATATATTCCAACGTATTTATTCATGGTACTGATCAAGAAAGAGGTTTCTTTAGGCTTTATATATAATTGTTTTCTTCAAAAAACCCAAACTGTTTTAAATTCCATACATTTTCTCCACATGTGATATTTCACAAATAAAGTAAATGAGCCCCAGGGAGTATAGGCAAATTGCCCAATATTACATTCAAAATACAATTGATATCTTTAGAAAGAAAGGCCTGTTTTTTTTTTTGTACATATGTTGAATGCTGGGTGGGACTGTGCTTAAGTATGTTAAAGAATAGAGCTAATTGTTAATAGATACATGGTCTCTGGGCCCAGAAAAATCAACAAGTCCCCACAGTGATAGGTAAATAGCCAGACCCAGAAATGAGGCTAAGTGGAGAGAATAGAGTAGCTTAATAAAAGAAAAATTTGTTACTGGTGGACCTCAAAAGGTATAGAGACCAAAAAAGGCTAACAACTGGGGGAGTAGAAGCTTTTATAGATATGCTAAAATCCATTCCAGTGAACCAAATGAAAATTCAGATTTCATTGACAGAAGCATGTGGAAGGAGAAAAAGAATTCAGATTTTTGGAGAGGACTCTGACTAGAAGCAAGCTGAATTCACAACATTAAGCAGAGGTAATGTTCTAAGTTGTACTTGGATTATCCTAAATTTACCAGCAGATATTAATGGACAGACATTGTCAGTTCAGTTCAGCTCAGTTCATTTCAGTTGCTCAGTCGTGTCCGACTCTTTGCAACCCCATGAATCACAGCACGCCAGGCCTCCCTGTCCATCACCAACTCCCGGAGTTCACTCAAACTCATGTCCATCGAGTCGGTGATGCCATCCAGCCATTTCATTCTCTGTCATCCCCTTCTCCTCCCACCCCCAATCCTTCCTAGCATCAGAGTCTTTTCCAGTGAGTCAACTTGTTGCATGAGGTGGCCAAAGTATTGCAGTTTCAGCTTTAGCATCAGTCTTTCCAAAGAACACCCAGGATTGATCTCCTCTAGAATGGACTGGTTGGATCTCCTTGCAGTCCAAGGGACTCTCAAGAGTCTTCTCCAGCACCACAGTTCAAAAGCATCAATTCTTCGGTGATCAGCTTTCTTCACAGTCCAACTCTCACATCCATACATGACCACTGGAAAAACCATAGCCTTGACTAAACGGACCATGGTTGGCAAAGTAATGTCTCTCCTTTTTAATATACTATCAAGGTTGATCATAACTTTCCTTCCAAGGAGTAAGCGTCTTTTAATTTCATGGCTGCAATCAGCATCCGCAGTGATTTTGGAGCCCAAAAAAATAAAGTCTGACACTGTTTCCACTGTTTCCCCATCTATTTCCCATGAAGTGATGGGACCAGAAGCCATGATCTTAGTTTTCTGAATGTTGAGCTTTCAAGCCAACCTTTTCACTCTCCTCTTTCACTTTCATCAAGAGGCTTTTGAGTTCCTCTTCACTTTCTGCCATAAGGGTGGTGTCATCTGCATATCTGAGGTTATTGATATTTCTCCCAGCAATCTTGATTCCAGATTGTGCTTCTTCCAGCCCAGCGTTCCTCATGATGTACTCTGCATATAAGTTAAATAAGCAAGGTGACAATATACAACCTTGACGTACTCCTTTTCCTATTTGGAACCAGTCTGTTGTTCCATGTACAGACATTATAATTCTCTTCAAATCATTGAAATTTAAGGACAGGTAAATGTTTAGGTTTTGGATCTTAACCCTGTCCAGTTTTGTCACTGGCACTCTAAGTTTCCAAAGTCTTCCTTTTTTCATGGTGTTTTCATGAGTTTTAAGCCTTCCTAAGTGACCATTCTAGATTCTAGAGTGTAGCGTAGATTGTAAATTATAGAATTTGCTCTTCTATGATTACTCTTTTTCACCTTTGAAATAATTGGGTCTTTGCCTTTCTCTTCTTTCCTGATTAAAATGTTAGAGAAGAGTCTAAAAGTAATTTTAGCTATTTCAATTAACCTTGAATTGTGTACTCTTTATGTGACTACAGCTAAGTAATTCATCCAAAAGTAGCCTCTTTGAGCATAAATATTCTTTTTATCTCTACCGGGAATGACACATTTATGACATGCATAGTCACCTCTCTCCTGAAACCACAGCAAACATTGCTAATTGATTGCATGATTTCTGCCACTGAACTCCAAGACAGACAATGATACAAATGCAACATTTACTCTGTGCAGGATACCCTTATAAGCACTTAAAGGTATTAAAAATTTCATCTCTAGATCAACCTTATGAGATAGTTATTTTCATTATCTCTATTTTATATATGGAGCAACTGAGACACAGCAAATTTAACTAACTTCAGCAAGACCACACAGACATTACATGTAGAGCCAGAATTTGAATTGAGGCAGTCTAGCTCCAGATTATATGTGATTTATCACTAATCCTGGATTACCTCATATTCTCCAATGGAAAAAGCTCAGATGTTCAACCTCAAATGACCACAGGCCAAATTCTTATTAATTTTATAGCTTTTACCTTTCTCACACTGATTCAGGAGAGGGAAAAAATGACCAGCACAATAGGAATAGCTAATCACATTTCTTACTGGATTTTAACTGAACTGGAGGTACTGAGTGAGGAATTAATTTTATAGAATCACACAATAGGCAATCTCAACTATGATATACAAAACTGATTCCTTAAACCTTGAACCTAGAATGAGAATTTGATACTGCTCTGTTAGCTTTCTGATGTGAAGGCCACTGTAAATGATTTCTCAGAATTTCTCTATTAGAGAATTAATATGTACCAAAGCTTTCTTATCCATTTGTCTGCAGATGGACATCTAGGTTGCTTCCATGTCCTGGCTATTATAAACAGTGCTGCAATGAACATTGGAGTACATGTGTCTCTTTCAATTCTGGTTTCCTCGGTGTGTATGCCCAGGAGTGCGATTGCTGGATCATATGGCAGTTCTATTTCCAGTTTTTTGAGGAATCTCCACACTGTTCTCCATAGTGGATGTACTAGTTTGCATTCCCACCAACAGTGTAAGAAGGTTCCCTTCTCTCCACACCCTCTCCAGCATTTATT
This sequence comes from Moschus berezovskii, assembly GCF_049115385.1. NCBI lineage: Eukaryota > Metazoa > Chordata > Mammalia > Artiodactyla > Moschidae > Moschus > Moschus berezovskii. The sequence continues at coordinate 104,390,441 of NC_142488.1, forward strand.
GCATGTAGACTTTTGGATAGCAGCCATTCTGACTCAGCCATTAAAGAGAATACATTTGAACCAGTTCTTATGAGGTGGATGAAACTAGAGCCTATTATACAGAGTGAAGTAAGCCAGAAAGAAAAAAACCAATACAATATACTAACGCATATATATGGAATTTAGAAAGATGCAAATTATAATCCTGTATACGAGACAGCAAAAGAGACACAAATGTATAAAACAGTCTTTGGGACTCTGTGGGAGAGGGGGAGGGTGGGATGGTTTGGGAGAATGGCATTGAAACATGTATATTATCATATGTGAAACGAATCGCCAGTTCAGGGTCGATGCATGTTATAGGATGCTCGGGGCTGGTATGCGGGGATGACCCAGAGGGTGGATAAGGGGAGGAGGGAGGTGGGAAGGGTGTTTGGGAGGGGGAACTCATGTACACCCGGGGCAGATTCATGTCAATGTATGGCAAAACCAACCAATATAATATTGTAAAATAGAAAAAAAAAGAATGAATGGATTAGGAAGATCTTCTAGTCAAAATAATTTCATAAAATGAGGATCTTTCTGCATGATGACATTCTATGAATAAATGGTAAAGATTCATTATTAAAAAAAATTTAAAAAATGCTATTCCTGTAAAAAAAAAGAGAGAATTAATAAAATTTGAGACAATACTTGGAATGGCCAACAGATAACAGAGGAACACAGAGTAATGGAATCTGCTAATGTCCATTGACACAGAATTAGATAGAAGCCATGACTTGGGAAAATACAGATTCAGGTTCTTAGGACAAGTACATTTTAATGTCTGGGTTTTTAGGAAGAACGGAAAGGAAAAACAGAAGATCAAGTCAAGATGCATGTCTGGAGATCCTAAAATGCTAAAAAGATGCTAGAGGAACTTAAGCAGTCAGATAATATCAGAGAACACTGTGTAGCTTAGTGCCAGAAGTAAAATCAGTCAAGAACGTTAAAGTGGTAAAACACAAGAGATAGGGAGATCTGAATATTATTCCTGGCTCTTCTGCAAGCATCGTTACTCTGCATGCTTTATTATAAAATATCTCACTTCAAAATTCTTACCTATTAAGTGAAAAATACTGTACTAAATAACCTCTAAAGACACTTCCAGCTCTATCCTTCCATGATTCTATGATGCATAAATTTTAAAAAAATTTGAAATTCTAACTTCTCTGACACTCATAAAATACCCAATATAAAAGCATTGTTTTTGGCAAACTGTTTAGTTAAAAGAATTGAATTATTATCAGACAGACCATGTCACTGGGATTTTTTTTCCCTTAGTTCAGTTCAGTCACTCAGTCGTGTCCGACTCTTTGCGACCCCATGAATCACAGCACGCCAGGCCTCCCTGTCCATCACCAACTCCCGGAGTTCACTCAAACTCATGCCCACAGAGTCGGTGATGCCATCCAGCCATCTCATTCTCTGTTGTCCCCGTCTCCCCCCACTCCCAATCCCTCCTAGCATCAGACTCTTTTCCAGTGAGTCAACTCGTCGCATGAGGTGGCTAAAGTATTGGAGTTTCAGCTTTAGCATCAGTCTTTCCAAAGAACACCCAGGATTGATCTCCTCTAGCATGGACTGGTTGGATCTCCTTGCAGTCCAAGGGACTCTCAAGAGTCTTCTCCAGCACCACAGTTCAAAAGCATCAATTCTTCGGTGATCAGCTTTCTTCACAGTCCAACTCTCACATCCATACATGACCACTGGAAAAACCATAGCCTTGATTAGACGGACCTTGGTTGGCAAAGTAATGTCTCTGCTTTTTAATATACTATCAAGGTTGGTCATAACTTTCCTTCCAAGGAGTAAGCATCTTTTAATTTCATGGCTGCAATCAGCATCTGCAGTGATTTTGGAGCCCAAAAATATAAAGTTTGACAATGTTTCCACTGTTTCCCCATCTATTTCCCATGAAGTGATGGGACAAGATGCCATAATCTTCGTTTTCTGAATGTTGAGCTTCAAGCCAAAGTTTTCACTCTCCTCTTTCACTTTCATCAAGAGGCTTTTAATTACTCTTCACTTTCTGCCATAATGGTAGTGTCATCTGCATATCTAAGGTTATTGATATTTCTCCCAGCAATTTTGATTCCAGCTTGTGCTTCTTCCAGCCCAGCGTTCCTCATGATGTACTCTGCATATAAGTTAAATAAGGAGGGTGACAATATACAACCTTGACGTACTCCGTTTACTATTTGGAACCAGTCTGTTGTTCCATGTCCAATTCTGTTGCTTCCTGACCTGCATACAGGTTTCTCAAGAGGCAGGTCAGGTGGTCTGGGATTCCCATCTCTTTCAGAATGTTCCACAGTTTATTGTGATCCACACAGTCAAAGGCTTTGGCATAGTCAATGAAGCAGAAATAGATGCTTTTCTGGAACTCTCTTGCTTTCTCCATGATCCAGCGGATGTTGGCTATTTGATCGCTGGTTCCTCTGCCTTTTCTAAAACCTGCTTGAACATCTGTGAGTTCACGGTTCACGTATTGCTGAAGCCTGGCTTGGAGAATTTTGAGCATGACTTTACTAGCGTGTGAGATGAGCGGAAATGTGCGGTAGTTTGAGCATTCTTTGACATTCCATTTCTTTGGGATTGGAATGAAGACTGAGCTTTTCCAATCCTGTGGCCACTGCTGAGTTTTCCAAATTTGTTGGCATATTGAGTGCAGCACTTTCACAGCATCATCTTTCAGGATTTGAAATAGCTCAATTGGAATTCCATCACCTCCACTAGCTTTGTTCGTAGTGATGCACTCTAAGGCTCACTTGAGTTCACATTCCAAGATATCTGGCTCCAGGTGAGTGATCACGCCATCATGATTATCTTCATCGTGAAGATCTTTTTTGTACAGTTCTTCTGTGTGTTCTTGCCACCTCTTCTTAATATCTTCTGCTTGTGTTTGGTCCATACCATTTCTGTCCTTTATAGAGCCCATCTTTGCATAAAATGTTCCCTTGATATCTTTAATTTTCTTGAAAACATCTCTTGTTTTTCCTATTCTGTTGTTTTCCTCTATTTCTTTGCATTGATCGCTGAGGAAAGCTTTCTTATCTCTCCTTGCTATTCTTTGGAACTCTGCATTCAGATGTTTATATCTTTCCTTTTCTTCTTTGCTTTTCACTTCTCTTCTTTTCACAGCTATTTGTAAGGCCTCCTCAGAGAGCCATTTTGCTTTTTTGCATTTCTTTTCCATGGGGATGGTCTTGGTCCCTAACTCCTGTACAATGTCACGAACCTCCGTCCAGAGTTCATCAGGCACTCTATCTATCAGATCTAGTCCCTTAAATCTATTTCTCACTTCCACTGTATAATCATAAGGGATTTGATTGAGGTCATATCTGATAGGTCTAGTGGTTTTCCCTACTTTCTTCAATTTGAGTCTGAATTTGGCAATAAGGAGTTCATGATCTGAGCCACAGTCAGTTCCTGGTCTTTTTTTTTTTTTTTGCTGACTGTATAGAGCTTCTCCATCTTTGGCTGCAAAGAATATAATCAATCTGATTTTGGTGTTGACCATCTGGTGATGTCCATGTGTAGAGTCTTCTCTTCTGTTGTTGGAAGAGGGTGTTTGCTATGACCAGTGCGTTCTCTTGACAAAACTCTATTAGACTTTGCCCTGCTTCATTCCGTGCTCCAAGGCCAAATTTGCCTGTTACTCCAGGTGTTTCTTGACTTCCTGCTTTTGCATTCCAGTCCCCTATTATGAAAAGGACATCTTTTTTGGGTGTTAATTCTAAAAGGTCTTGTAGGTCTTCATAGAACCGTTCAACTTCGGCTTCTTCAGCATTACTGGTTGGGGCATAGTCCTGGATTACTGTAATATTGAATGGTTTGCTTTGGAAACAAGCAAAAATCATTCTGTCATTTTTAAGACTGCATCCAAGCACTGCATTTCGGACTCTTTTGTTGACCATGATGGCTACTCCATTTCTTCTAAGGGATTCCTGCCCACAGTAGTAGATATAATGGTCATCTGAGTTAAATTCACCCATTCCAGTCCATTTTAGTTCACTGATTCCTAGAATGTCGACGTTCACTCTTGTCATCTCCTGTTTGACCACTTCCAATTTGCCTTGATTGCTTCTGTACCTTACCTTGGACGAGGGGTATCTACTCAAGGCCACCCCTCCTGACCTTGAACTTGGAGTAGCTCCTCCTGGCCCTCCTGTGCCCGCGCAGCCACCACCTCTTGGATGTGGAATAGCTCCTCTTGTCCACCGCCCTGACCTTGGGCGTGGGGTAGCTCCTCTTGGCCACGCTTCTGCGTGTAGTCAGTTGCGCAGAGCTGGCATCTCTCGCGTCTGCGCCGCCAGAGCCCTTTTTCCCTTAACATATTATTATAGGAACTCAAATCATAGGACCTTTGCTTTTGATTATTTCCAAGGGGCTTCCAAATCTGCCATTGAGTCAACCAGCATTTACTGATTTCCAGTGAATATGTTTGGACATTGAGCTAATCCTTAGGAAGAAAAAGATGAATAAAAAAGCATCACAGCTTTAAAGGCAATCACAGAATACTGGGGGAAGTAGAAATGTATGCCATGAGGACACTATCACGATGAAGATACATGTAGGATATTATGGACAAAGAGCAAAAAATATATAACTAAGTTTAAGAGAGGTGATAATGGGGACTTCCATGGCAGTCCATTGATTAAGACTCTGTGCTTCCACCACAGAAGCATGTGTTCAATCCCTGGTTGGGGAACTAAGATCCCACATGCTGCAAAGTCAAAAATTTAAAATGTGCAAGAGTCATGAAAAATTTTTAAAAGAGTTTATAATGGCAGTTTCTAAGTAGAGATTTTACCTTATGTCATTCTTTAAACTGAAGTGTATATTTGTGGGAGAATGTTGGGCAAAGCATGCCAGTCAAAGCAATATGAGCTCATAAGCAGAGGTAAGAAATAGCATTATGAAAAAGGTGGTTTCTAGTTTTTTCATTGGTTCTGTACTCTTTCCCCTTTATTGTTTTAGTCATTAGTGTTTCTCACTCCAACTATACGATGAGACTGTTAAGCATATTACACTGCCACCATTGCTACAGGGTAGACATATGACCTGAATACAGCTAGTTATGATATTCCATTCTCCTGGGTATAACAGTTTCTACAAGGGATGGCATATTACCAATCTAGATGAGACACTTTTCCTAGGGTTTTAACATACCAATGTATCAAATGAAAAACAGTGTGTCATGAAAGCTAGGACAATATACTTTAGTATGAGGCTGACTGGGTTCAAATATGAGTTTTACCACTTATTTATCATTGTGAAGATAAACTGCTCAACCTGTCTGTATCTTAGTCTCCTCCTTTGTAAAATGGGGACCGCAGTTGTATGTACACAGTATCACTGTAAGGATTAATATGTTAAAGCATGTAAAGCAGAATATTTCTTGGCACATAGTAAGTACTCATTAAATAAGTTGATATTATAGGTATTATTGCCTATGTTATTGTTATATATGATTTTTGTATATATATAAATCCATATATATATACATTTTTTCTGTGCCCCACTAAAACAAAAGTGAAATGAGAACAGGAAATTTGCCATGTTCACTACTACATATTCAGGCTCTAGAACTGTGATTGGAATAAAGGAGTATTAAATAAACATTTGCGGATGAATCAGTGAAGAAACTACAAATATTTGCATGTCACTAGAGCTAAAAATATATGAAAGTGGGCATGGTGTGTTATAAGAACACTTAATAGTGTCAGAAGTGCCTGAATTAAAATAGTCACTGCTGCTGCTACTGCTGCTAAGTCACTTCAGTCTTGTCCGACTCTGTGCGACCCCATAGATGGCAGCCCACCAGGCTCCCCTGTCCCTGGGATTCCCCAGGCAAGAACACTGGAGTGGGTTGCCATTTCCTTACCCAATGCATGAGAGTGAAAAGTGAAAGCAAAGTTGCTTAGTCGTGTCTGACTCGCAGTGACCCCATGGACTGCAGCCTACCAGGCTCCTCCGTCCATGGGATTTTCCAGGCAAGAGTACTGGAGTGGGTTGCCATTGCCTTCTCCTAGGGGTTGTCAAAATACAGTAATCAGGAATTATTACCTTCAGGAATTATTACCTAGTTACTTAATGCTGATCCTCTTTAACAAAAGCTATATGATAGGGTCTACTCATTTTCAGAAATATAGCAATACATTTTAATTGTTGAAATAAGCAGTGTTCAAGATAGGTTATTGTTAGAAGTGACATATCATACCCACTTAATCTTGCACAAAGGAGGTTTTAGAAGGCAACAAAGAGCTGGAGGTCTAGAGCTCCTTTGGTCTCATGTATTGGGTTGGTCAAAAATTTCGTTTGGGTTTTTCTGTAATATTGTATGGAAAAACCTGAATGAACTTTTTGGCCAACCCAATACTTCTGTTTCTCAGTTTTCTGCTCCATAATCCACTGCAAAACTCTCTAGCTCTATCATTGCTACTTCATTGCATCTTCCTCAGAATGAGATTTTAAGGTAAAGTACAAGGGTAAAGAATCCACCTGCAATGCAGGAGACCTGGGTTTGAGCCTGGGTTGGGAAGTTCCCCTGGAGAAGGCATGGCAGCCCATTCTATTATTCTTGCCTGGAAAATCCCCATGGATTATAGCCTGTCAGGGTCCTCTGTCCATGGGGTAACAAAGAGTGGGACACGACTGAGTGACTAAGCACACACCAGTCTTTGACTTTAGATCAGAGAGTGGGATCTCACATTTGTACACTGGATGGAATTTAACTTGAGCCTCTATTATTGTAACATACCATCTTTTCAGTCAGTGTGTGGGAGAGAGAACATAGTAACCAGCTACCTGTCACTATGAGAGGCTCCCAATATTTACAAAACAACACCATAGTAAAAACAAAACAAAATAAAAAAAATTTAGCATTTGTTGCACCATCCAAATTGGTTTCACTTATTTGCAACACGTAACATGGACTTAAAAAGAAAGGTAGGGTAAGTTTATTCTGAGTAAACTACTGTAGAAAGGAGAATGGAAAGGAAAGAGATCATTAAAAAGGTTCAAAGAGGTGAGTTAACTGATAAGATTTGAAATTTTGATGTCAGCCTTACAATTGTGGACATAACCTAAAACGGAGAAGAATATGAAAGCAGGGAGATTAATTTGAAAGATTTTTAATTGTGGTGAGACATAAAGCAGAGAGTGATTTCAGGGGTGAAGAGGAGAGGACAGATTACAAAAACATATGTATTAATTAAAATAGGCATGTTATTAAGTAGAATAAGGGAGGTAAAGAAGAAGGGAGAACCACAAATGCATCCTAAGTTTCTAGCATGTATAACTGGGGGAAGGAGGGTGGCACCAAATGAAGTAGAGAATACAAGAGGAGGTAAAAGCACTTGTTTTTTGTTTCTTGAAATTTTTTTTTTGTTAGTTTTCTCTCTTGCTTCCTTCTGTCAGCTTCCTTTGATTGCCAAATTCCTTTTTAACACCCTGATCCCTCCACAGACTTCCCTGTAGCTATGACAATCATTTATTTTTCAGCTCTCTTTGAGCTATGTGTGCTCATAAATCACTTTGACAATAAACAAAATAAAACAATAGTTGAATCCATCCAAAAATGGCTGTTAAAAAGGATATCATAGAAATAAAACAGCGTTAAACTGCAACTACTTGTTGGTGATTTGTTAGCTTCATCAATACTGGTGTCAACAAATATTTGAGTGCCAACTCAGTGGTATCACTGTCTTGGGGCCTAAGGATACAAAGACCCTGAGAAGCAGCCCGGAAGAATGGATAAAGTGTTGATTTCTTATTTAGAACCAGAGATGATCTCTTATTCCACATGGTTTGTAACCTTGGGATAATGGTTAAGCCCTCAGAGCTTCATTATTTTCCATCTGTAAGATGGGGATAATTGAATAGTATAATACATACACCATTCAGCTGTCATGCTATGTGAGATAGCAGATCTAACTTAGAAGAGTAGCTGATGTAAGCACTTGATAAATGACAGCTGCTATGAACATAAAAATCATAATCATTCTCTAAAGAAGCTTACAGCCTATTACAGATTTTTTGTCTATGAGCCTCCCATATCTTTTTGTTATCAATTGAAAGAAAAAAATAACATCGAACTATATTTTTATGACAGGGAAGGAATAATGATTCAGAAGGGTAGTATTTCATAGTGTTAGCATAGCATTTCTTCAACACACTGAGTATAATCTAATATAACATGTAAGCCTTTGAGACTTACCTCAATGATCTGATGAGGAAAATGAAGAAAAAGTAAACTCCCTTAGAATAGTAATTTTAAAATGATGTATTGCAAATAAGCAGTTAAAATGTGTTAACTGACTGTAATGTAGCACCAAGGGTGTGATGGGGTTTGGAGGAGGGGGAAAAAGCAGCATCACATAAAGTAGCACAAACTCGGTGCAATGAAAGTTCCTGCCAGGCTGGGTTATAATGAACTTACTGTGTTTTAATGAAGCTAGTAACTGAATATCTTATTAAATTTGACTGGAGTACATTGCAGGCCATCTTATTGTAGCCCTGTTAAGATCTTTTATGAATCCAGAATTCTGCCAGATATTATGAAAAAGAAAACAGTAACTACATTACTTTACTTCCATTGTCACATAATTTGCTTAAGATATTTGGCAGTAGTTAATAAACTATATTTTCCCCATCTCAATAATTTTATACTATAATAAATGAGGAAAATATTTAAAATGAAAATATGCATCTACATATTCTTTGCTGTCACAAAATCAGAGGGACTAAATTTTGGATGAAGTGTATGTTCTAATCAAGTTTTAAGTTAAAGCAGTAAAAAACCTTTTGGCTTTGCTTTTCAAAACTCAGTGAGCAGAATTTTATAAAGCCCAAACTTATACATTCTATGCAAACCTGGGTAAACTATGTGGAATAACAAATTCCAGTGAAACAGATGGCAATGACCCCATGTGTGGATTTGTCCAAGAGGAGTTTTTCAACATTCAGCAATAGTTTCTTTGATGAGCCACATGAAAGGACACTGCTTGGCAGAGCTATCCAATTGGCAAATTCATTCTTTGTTGTCTACCATTCCTGGTTTTGTACCCTTTTTCAGACTTTCAGCTGTCTCTCCATTTACTGACATTCAGCAGTACTGGCCATGCTACTGTCCTCAAAACTTCTCATGTGAGAATATCTCATATAAGAGCAATATGTCATTGGAAAATGTCATTTTTATTTCAGAGGTTAATGCCTCAGGAGCCTCTACTGAATACGGGACATGAATGTATACTTGGTTTGAGTTTTGGGCAATTTTTGGAACACAGGGCATCTGCATATCTCCTAATCTGATATATTATACTCAGTAGGCTATTCAACACTTTTTCTTGAAAAATTTTTTTTTTATATATTTGGCTGTGTCGGGTCATAGTTGTGGCATGTGGGATCTTTAGTTGTGGCATGTAGAACCTTTTCTTTTTCTTTTTTTTTTTTAAGTAGGGACATGAGGGATCTTTTAACCTTGTCCAGAATGTTTTTCCTCTTCACGTGCCTTTCAAATCACTCTCCATGGCAGAGTTACAGTCACTTCTCCCTCACTCAAGAATGCTTTCTCTAATGGCCATTAACTTGGACATTGGGGTAGAAATGGAAGGCAAGAAGAGCTAGTATTTGTATGGCAGTTGAGTGAAGTAAACCCCAAACAGAAATCCCATTATTTATAGAACCATTCCCAAATTTGTAAGCCTAGGTTGAAGAAGCAAACTTATCAATGTTATTGATATTGCCAAATGGTAGAGCTAGTGGAGCTAAGAACTGAGATCTTGGAAATAAACCCTTATATATATATATATATATATATGGTGAAATGATTTTCAAAATGTGTGCCAAGACCATTTAATGGAGAAAGGACATTCTTATAAACAAATTATGCTGAGAAAATAAGATATCCATATGTATAAGAATGAAGTTGGATCTTACCTTTCATTTTATACAAAAATTAGCTCAAAATGACTCAAAGACCTAAATATAAGAGCTAAAACTATAAAACTTAGAAGAAAACATATGGGCACACAAGCAACAAAAGAAAAATCAGTAAGTGGGACTCCCTCAAACTAAAAATCTTCTGGATATCAAAAAAAGCAAAGTGAAAAAATGAAAAGGCAACTAACAGAATGGGAGAAAAATTTTGCAAGTCATATGTTGAATAAAGGGTTAATACAAAAACATATACAGAACTCACTCAACAATCTGACTTTTTAAAATTGGCAAGGGAACTGAATAGACATTTTCTAAATAAGACATCCAAATGACCAACAAGTACATGAAGAGATGCTCAACATCGCTAATCATCAAGGAAACTCAAATGAAGCCCAGAAAATGGTATCCCCTCACAACTGTTAGAATGGCTGTCATAAAAAAGACAAAGGATAACAAGTGTTGGTGAGGATGTGGAGAAAGGGGAACCTTGAGCACTATTGGTGGGAATATAAATTGGTGCAGTCACTATGGAAAATAGTATGGATGTTCCTCAAAAAGTTAAATATAGGACTACTGTACCATCCAGCAATTCCACTTGTGGGTGGGTATGTATCCAAAGGAAGTGAAAACAGGACATTGAAAAGATATCTGCACTCCCATGCTTATTGCAGCATTATTCAGACTAAGATATGGACATGACTTAAGTGTCCTTCAATGGGTGAATGGTTAAATAAGATGTGCCACACACACAAACACACACAAAATGGACCATATTATTTAGCCATGAGAAAGAAGGAAATTCTGCTATTTCCAATAACATGGATGGACCTAGAGGACATTATATTACATGAGATAAGTCACATAGAGAAAGAGAAATACTGTATGATCTTATTTATATATACCATTTTAAAAAGTCGGACTAGAAACAGAGAATAGAATGCTGATTATCAGGGACTGTAGGGTGGTAGAATTGGAAAGCTTTTGGTCAAATGGTACAAACTTCCAATCAGAAGATGAGTAAGTTCTAAAGCTCTAATGCATAGCTGGACTGTGAAGAAAGCTGATCGCTGAAGAATTGATGCTTTTGAACTGTTGTGTTGGAGAAGACTCTTGAGAGTCCCTTGTACCACAAGGAGATCCAACCAGTCCATTCTACGGGAGATCGATCCTGGGTGTTCATTGGAAGGACTGATGCTAAAGCTGAAACTGCAATACTTTGGCCACCTCATGCGACGAGTTGACTCACTGGAAAAGAGTCTGATGCTAGGAGGGATTGGGGGTGGGGGGAAACGGGGACGACAGAGAATGAGATGGCTGGATGGCATCACCGACTCTGTGGGCATGAGTTTGAGTGAACTCCGGGAGTTGGTGATGGACAGGGAGGCCTGGCGTGCTGTGATTCATGGGGTCGCGGAGAGTCGGACATGACTGAGCGACTGAACTGAACTGAACTGAATGCATAGCACTATGATTACAGTAAAAAAAATATTGTATATATACTTCAAAGTTGCTAAAAAATCAGATCTTAAATGTTCTCACCATAAAATTATAATCATGTAACACGATAGATGTGTTAGTTAATACTATGGTAGTAATTGTATTGCAATATATACGTGTGCATGCTAAGTCGTTTCAGTCGTGTCTGACTCTTTGCAACCCTATGGACTATATCCCAATAGTCTCTTCTGTCCATGGGATTCTCAAGGCAAGAATACTGGAGTGGGTTGTCATGCTCTCCTCCAGGGGATCTTCTTGACCCAGGGATTGAACCCACGTCTCTTACATCTCCTCCATTGGCAGGTTATTTCTTTACCACTAGCACCACCAGGGAAGTATCATATCATCACCTGTATATTAAACTTACACAATGTTATATGTCAATAATATCTCCAGTTTAAAAAAGAAAGAAGGAAAACATATGGGATAAACTTCCTGACATTGGATTCAGCAATAGTTTATTGTACATGACAGCAAAACCACAATAAAAAAAAAATACATTAAATTTCAACAAAATTAAGAACTGTACTTCAAAGATATTACCAACAGAGTGAAAGGGTAATCTATGGAATGGGAGAAAATATTTGCAGCTCATATAACTGATAAGGGGAGTAACATCCATAATACAAAAAGAACACCGACAAGCCATCAACAACAAAAACCACTCAATTAAAAAAATAAATAAATAAAAGGGCCAAGAACTTGAATAGTTGTTTCTTCAAAGAAGATATATAGGCCTCTAATAAGCACATGAAATGGAGTTTAACATCACTGTTAGGGGAATGAAAATCAAAACCACAATAAGATATGACTTCACACCCTTTAGGATGGCTACTATATTTAACAAAATGAAAAAGAAAAAGCAGAAAGTAGCAAATATTGGCAAGTACATGGAGAAACTGGCAATCTTGTGGGAAAAAAAGTGAGTGGGATACTGGTTACCTGCTGCTGCTGCTGCTGCTGAATCTTTTCAGTCGTGTCCGAGTCTGTGCGACCCCATAGATGGCAGCCGACCAGGCTGTCCCTGGGATTCTCCAGGCAAGAACACCGGAGTGGGTTGCCATTTCCTTCTCCAATGTGTGAAAGTGAAAGTGAAGTCGCTCAGTCGTGTCCGACTAGTAGCGACCCCATGGACTGCAGCCTACCAGGCTCCTCTGTCCATGCGATTTTCTAGGCAAGAGTACTGGAGTGGCTTGCCATTGCCTTCTCTACTGGTTTCCTACATTCCTTTTATTTACAACTAACAGCAAGAAGCCGGAGAAGGCAACGGCAAGCCACTCCAGTACTCTTGCCTAGAAAATCCCATGGATGGAGGAGCCTGGTAGGCTGCAGTCCATGGGGTCGCTAAGGGTCGGACACGACTGAGCGACTTCACTTTCACTTTTCACTTTCACACGTTGGAGAAGGAAATGGCAACCCACTCCAGTGTTCTTGCCTGGAGAATCCCAGGGACAGGGGAGCCTGGTGGGCTTCCGTCTATGGGGTCACACAGAGTCGGACACGACTGAAGTGACTTAGCAGCAGCAGCAACAGCAAGAAGCAAAGGCACTTGATCTAGAGAAAATTTTCACAGTCAGATAAAAAAGGAAAGTGATCCAACCAGTCCATCCTAAAGGAAATCAGTCTTCAATATTCATTGGAAGGGCTGATACTGAGGCTGACACTACAATATTTTGGCCACCTGTGTGAAGAACTGACTCATTTGAAAAGACCCTGATGTTGGGAAAGACTGAAGGCAGGAGGAGAAGGGGATGACAGAGGGTGAGATGGTTGGATGGCATCACCAACTTAATGGACATTAGTTTGAGTAAACTCCAGGAGTTGGTGATAGACAGGGAAGCCTGGCGTACTCAGTCCATGGGGTCACAAAGAATCAGACACGACTGAGTGACTGAACTGAATTGAACCGATCCTACCAGCCCCAGTGAAGCAAGCAGATGAATACCTGTTTATCTCGCATCTTCTTTAAAATTCTGGAAGTTTCTGAAAGAAGAAAGCCTCAGAGGTTATTCCTTCACCAGTGACTACCTGAAGGTTTCACTGTATTGTGAAAGATAACAGAAGTAGCTGTTTCCTCTGAAGAGTTGGAGAATACAGCTGAGGGCTCTGAATACAGACCATATCCATTGGAACTGTGACCTAGATAAAGTAGCCCTGGATCTCATGGCCACATGTTTCTATACTTGAGCCCTTATTGTGCCAGACATTGTTCTAAGCACTTATATGTTTATACATACTCAGGCATTACACCATTCCTCTGAATTAGTACCATCATTAGTATCTCAAAGTCCCAGATATTATACAACTCAGTCTTAAACATCATGTTTACACAAAAGATTCTAAATAGATCAGCAGGAGAACAATGTATAGTCTATTTTGGAAAGTGTGACACTGGCATATTACAGAAGTCATGGATATAAGGTTTTACTGCATTCATCTTATACGTCAGATCACTAATGTAGTTCAGTAACTTTCTTTTCATTTCCCACTTCACTGGATAATTGCAGGAACCTTGGCTTTTACATCCCAGTTTAAAGTAGTAATCATATCCTTCAAGTAGTCTTAAATCCTTCAGTTAGCTGATGGTTATTATCTCTTTCAGAATAATTTCCTGCTGAAGGATGTCCACTCTCTTTGCAGACTCATCTATGTATAGCCAGGTGCCAGTGAACTCAGCCTTTTGTAATGCTGTAATTGTCTCTTCTATCTTTGTCAGAACGCACACTTGCAAAATGGCCCTACTTCTTAATGTAAAGAAAAAAAGCGTTTTGGGAGCACAAATCCCTTTCTTCAACTGTCAGCATACTGTAGACATCCCCTAAATAACATTCCCTGTAACAGATTTTACTTAATATCAATTACTTGAATATTTGGAGGCCAGCCAAAGATATTACTCATCCCCATGTTCATTATCAAAGATTGAAACCATAAGTATAAAATCTTTCACTATGTCAAAGAAGACTCTGCTTCCCCACACCCAGATGGTTCTGAATAATTATTCTTTGATGGTACACTCATATTTGTTCTCTCAGTTCAGTTCAGTTCAGTTCAGTCACTCAGTCGTGTCCGACTCTCCGCGACCCCATGAATCACAGCACGCCAGGCCTCCCTGTCCATCACCAACTCCCGGAGTACACTCAAACTCATGTCCACAGAGTCGGTGATGCCATCCAGCCATCTCATTCTCCGTCGTCCCCTTCTCCTCCCGCCCCCAACCTTTCCCAGCATCAGAGTCTTTTCCAGTGAGTCAACTCGTCGCATGAGATGGCCAAAGTATTGCAGTTTCAGCTTCAGCATTTGTTCTCTCACTGACTGCTTATTACTAAGTTGTTACTCTTCTTCCCCAATTTCAGTGTTTAAATTGGTTTCCAGTCCATTTTTTTGCCCTTGATTTCAGAAAACCAATAAAGTTTACTAAATTGGACATCTCTCAGACTTAGACCCAAATCACTCCAGACAACATCTGTGTGGTCTTTGACAAAATATGTCCCCTTTCTAAATCTTTCCTGCACACATACACCTTCTTGATCTTTATCTTTTCTGTGAAATAAATACATTTAAACATGTTGATGCTTTTATATTTTATATAACTTGTTTTGACCTAGCTTGTGTGAAATTATTATTCTTAATTATTACTTGTTAGTTAATCCCAGCTCCTTGTAACTAGATTTATATCTTTGTTTTTCCCACTGCCACTGTAGAAACAAACAAGTTGCTTTTATCTCATTATTTTATGCTCCCAGACATCTTTATCTGCACTTCCACTTTAGCACGAACCACAGCCTGCTTTGCATTATTTTCATTTCTAAGTGTTTTGCTAACTGAATGTCCATATCTCTGTGATTTGCTAAAGGGTAGGGGCCACATCCTAGTAATTTCTCAGTATTTACCACAAAGTTGTGAATACAGAAAGTATTTAATAAAGTGACAGGTGGTTTACACTGAGTGATGTGATTTGGCTGACACTGAGCGCATAGCAATACTTGGTATCTTGAAATAGCTATGATTTTCCTCTCACTTATCATTGCTTTCTGCTAACATATTCTTTCAAATACCAGTACTTGCTCTATCTCATGTATGTTTTGGTGGCATGACTAAACACAAGAGGCGAAACCCTTTATTTGGTCAGAGTAGAGGAAGTTTGTGGTCTACTGAGAGATTATCCTGTGTTTTTTATTATGATTGCAGTTATTAATCATCGTAATAACTAATCCTTTTTAGCCATTTGCTCACCTGCTCATTGACTGTCAATCATATGCTATGGATTTTATACATTATAACAGTAATCTTAATAGCAGATATGAGGAAGCTATTATGCCAATAACAATACAAACAACAATATATTGATATATCAGGCACTGTAGTAGGTGCCTTACACGCATTGTTTTTTTTAAACTGACCTCTCAAGACAACACTCTGAAGCAAGTATTACCAATATATCAACTTTATGGATAAGTAAACTGAAGTTCACACAGGTTAAGTAACTTGCTCATAACATATAGCTGGTCAAAATAGATTAGAACAAATGGAAAATAATAATGGACAAAACATAAGATTCATTGGAAGGACTGATGTTGAAGCTGAAACTCCAATACTTTGGCCACCTTATGCGAAGAGCTGACTCATTTGAAAAGACCCTGATGCTGGGAAAGATTGAAGGCAGGAGGAGAAGGGGACAACAGAGGATGAGATGGATAGATGGCATCACTGACTCAATGGACATGAGTTTGAGTAAACTCCAGATGCTGGTGATGGACAGGGAGGCCTGGTGTGCTGTAGTCTGTGGGGTCATAAAGAGTCGGACATGACTGAGCAACTGAACTGAACTGAAACATAAGATTAATAAGTTGAATGGAGAACTAAATAGACAAAGTTGAAAGAATTTATCAGAGAATTGAAAAATGAAGAAAATAGATTAAAATATAATCATTTTGAAAGTTTTAAATTTTCTGAAGAAAGAAAGCATTCTAACAGAATCCAGCCCTCCTGCTCAAAAAGAGATTACCTTAAAGGCAGGTCTCAGAGTTAGTCATTAAATGCCAGAAGACAATGAAACTATCTAATATTTATCACTGCTTATTACATACTAGGCACTGAGTTACATTCTTAATATTGCCTGTCTCATTTAATCTTCACAACAATCTTGTGAAATTGATATTATTTTTTATGCTCATTTCAGGCTGAAGAAACTTTAAGTACAACATTAGGTAATTTTTCAAATTCTCACAGCCACTAAGTTGGAAGATGAGAACTTACACCAGTCTGTTTGAATTAAAAAACCTATCCTCCTACCACTTCAATGCTCTACCTAACAAACTTTTACATCTCTGTTCTCAAGTGCTTAAAGTTCTGTCCTACACTAGTTCTTGCATGTTTTAATCCAACACTTGCAATATGTCCTCATATCAAAATTTGGATGATTACTTTAACACATATTCTTCTACCATATTCCACAACCCACATACAAAATGATTTAGACTTTGAACCTATTGATGCTTCTGCTGTTTCATAAATGGAATGGTTTGAATGTTGGTATTGCCTCAAAATTCCATAGGTTGAAAATCTAATGCCTAAGCTATTGTATTAGGAGGTGAGACGTTTGAGAGGTTATTAGGCCATGAGGGTGGAGCCCTCACAAACAGAATTAGTTACCTTATAAAAGAGGCTCCAAAAATATCTCTCTCCCACTTCCACCATCTGAGGACACAGCTAGAAGCCAACAGTTTGCAATCTGGGAGAAGGCCATCACCAGAACACAGTCATGTTGTTGCCATGATCTTGGACTTTCCAGACTCTAGACTTGTAAGAGATAAATTTCTGTTGCTTAGAAGATACTCAGTCTGTGGTATTTTTTATAGCAGCCTGAATGGACTAAGAAAATAAGACAGTGTTTCTAAGATCTGACCCTGACAGTGATTTGAAATTCTTCATTTAGTATAGCTCATTTATGTCTTCTGTTTCTCTTCACATCAGCATTTACTCCCTCTGTACTCCTTAGCACATGGCTCACCAGGCTTTACTTCCTGTTTAAAGCACTCTCTGTAACATGGGTTTATGAAAAGATAGATCTAGTGACCAAAGGGTGTCCAAATGTTAAATTAAACTAGGTTATCCTGTGTATTAGTTTATTAAATGAATGGGTACTTCTCCCAAAATATTTTTGTGTGCTCAGTTACTCAGTCATGTCTCTTTGTGGCCCCATGGATTGTAGCCCTCCAGGCTCTTCTGTTCATGGACTTTTCTAGGCAAGAAGATTGGAGCGGGTTGCCACTTCCCACTCCATGGGATCTTCCCAACCCCGGGATGGAACCTGCATTTCCTCTTTGGCAAGTGGATTCTTTACCATTGAGCCACCAGGGAAACCCAGCAACCCACTACAGTATTCTTGCCTGAAGAATCCCATAGACAAAGGAATCTGGTGGGCTATAATCCATGGGTTCACAAAGAAGTGGACACAACTGAAGTGACTTAGCATGTACACACAAGCCACCTGGTAAGTCCCAAATATTTAAGTCATATGAAAAGTCTCTCTGTTTGACATAAAAGCAATATTTTAGAGACAAGATTCTGAGAACAGCCACTTTTTATTTTTATTTAATTTATTTAAATTTGGTAAATGATGCATGGGACAACCCTGTACATTTTTTTTTTTGAGACTTCATGTAAATAATTATCTCAAGAATAAAAAGTTAAAATGATAGCATTACACTCCACAATCCTATGCTATTTGGTACCTAATTAATTTTTTTTTTATTTAAAGGCAGTTGTATTAGGTTTTATTAAACTGAGATTGGAATCTAATATTTAAAGAACTGAATGTGGAAAAAAAAAAAACAACAAGGAGGCATCTAAGTTACATTCTGAAACTCATACAATGAAAAACAACAACAAAATAAGGAGGCTGCTGGAAGCTAGGAAAGGTGGATACCAGACTGCATGTACTCAAGTCAGTAAACACAGACCAGCCCCAGCAAAAGCAATGGATAGAACAATCTATTGTTACTGTGAGTTGGTAGAGCTCCTCATGAAATCCCTTTTAAAAACATTTTTTAAAATTTATTTTAATTTATTTTTTGAGTGAAGGATACTTGTTTTACAGTGTTGTATTGGTTTCTGCCATACAACAACACAAATCAGCAATAATTATATACCCACTCCCTCTAGATTGTCATAGAGAGACAGGCTGTTATATAGCAGCTTCCCACTGTTTTATACATGATAGTATGTGTGTGTGTGTATATGTGTATATATGTGTGTGTGTGTATATATATATATAATCAATGCTACTTTCTCCATTTGTCCCACTCTCTCCTTGCCCTAGTGTTCACAAGTCAGTTCTCTATGTCTGCATCTTCATTCCTTCTCTGCAAATAGGTTCATCAATACCATTTTTCTAGATTTCCATATATACACGTTAATATACAATATTTTTCTCTTTCTGGTTTACTTCACTCTGTATAGCAGGCTCTAGGTTCATCCACCTCACTATGACTGATTCAAATTTGTTCCTTCTTATGGATGAGTAATATAATCCATTGGATATATGTGCCATATCTTCTTTATCCATTCATCTATTGATGGACATCAAGGTTGCTTCCATATCCTAGCTTTTGTAAATAGTGCTGCAATGAACAATGGGGTATATTTGTCTTTTTGAATTGTGGTTTTTTCAGGGTATATGTGACTTCACTGGTGGCTCAGATGGTAAGGAGTCTGCCTCCAATGAGGAATACTTGGCTTCGATCCTGGGTTGGAAAGATCCCCTGGAGAAGGAAATGGCAACCCACTCCAGTATTCTTGCCTGGAAAATCACATGAACAGAGGAGCCTGGCAGGCCCCAGTCCATGGAGTCACAAAGAGTCGGACACGACTGAGAGGCTACACTTTCTTCTTTTTTTCAGGGTGTATGCCTAGAAATGGTATTGTTGGGTCATATGGTAGCTTCATTCCTAGTTTTTTAAGGACTCTCCATAATGTTCTCCATAGTAGCTATATCAATTTTACATTCCCACCAATACAGTAGAAGGGTTCCCTTTTCTCCACATACTCTCCAGCACTAATTATTGTTTGTAGCTTTTTTGATGAGGGCCATTCTGATCGGTATAAGATGACTCCTCATTGTAGTTTTGGAAATCCCTTTTCTTACCAGCTATATTTCCTGCACAAACATTGTTAATACAAGCAAATATCAGTGAGAGCGGCATAGGAAACCCCTTTACTAATCTAATGCAGTCAATACTATTGTGAAATGGGCCCTTATAACTGAAGAGATAGCTCTGTTCAATAATAATTAGCTTTATTTCTTTATTGGGGTTCAGATATTACTGGTACCTGGACAACATTATCAAAATAGAGACCTAGATAGTCTCCAAGGGCAACAGAAATGAAAGCAAAAATTAACAAATAGGACCTAATCAAACTTATAAGATTTTGCACAGCGTAGGAAACCATAAACAAAATGAAAAGACAACCTATGGACTGGGGGACGATATTTTTCAACAATATGACCAACAAGGGATTGACTTCCAAAACATACAAACAGCTCATACAACTCAGTAACAAAACCAATCAACCCAATCAAAAAATGGGCAGAAGATCTAAACAAACATTTCTCCCAAGAAGACATACAGAAATGGCCAAGTGGCACATGACAAGATGCTCAGCATTGCTAATTATTAGAGAAATGCAAATTAAATCACTAATGAAATATCACTTAACACTTGTCAGAATGGCTATTATCAAAAAGTCTACAAGTAACAAATGTTGGCAAGGATGAGGAGAAAAGTGATCCATTGTACACTATTGGTGAAAATGTAAATTGGTGTAAATCAGTTCAGTTCAGTCGCTCTAAAGAGGAAAAGTTAAAATTTTACATAACATCCTTCTCCTTTTGCCTCTGTAACTCAGCTTGCCCCTTGCAAATCTAGATCATGTAGGTCACATAGTCTCAAAAAGTGGGGACTTGCAGTACTCGGAACTGGAGTTTATCTTACTCACCCTTGTCCTGCTTTTTGTAATTGCCCATCCCCTACAAACCTGCTTAATCATGCCTGTTCGGGACAGACATCCCCCTCCCCATTTAGACTGCTACTCACCCTTGTCCTGCTCTTTGTAATTGCCCATCCCCTACAAACCTGCTTAATCATGCCTGTTCAGGACAGACATCCCCCTCTCCATTTTGACTGCTGTTCCCATGTGTGCAAAACCCCTAGGTTTAAACCGGCCTATTAATAGCTAGTGTTGCCCACTACAGTCTGTCTATAAAAACTCTGCAATCCCTTTGTTCAAGGCTCAGAGCTGGGAGTGTTAACTCCTCTGGCCTGCTGGTGTAACAAACCTGAGTTCTCCAACTCTCTGAGTGTGGTGCTTGATTTCTCAAGTACTGGTTTCTGCAACAGCTCTGTCGTGTCCGACTCTTTGGAACCCCATGAATTGTAGCACGCCAGGCTTCCCTGTCCATCACCAACTCCTGGAGCTTGCTCAAACTCATGTCCATCGAGTTGATGAGGCCATCAAACCATATTATCCTTTGTCATCCCTTTTGTCTCCCTCTTTCAATCTTTCCAAGCAACAGGGTTTTTCCAATGAGTCAGTTCTTCGCATCAGGTGGCCAAAGTATTGCAGTTTCAGCTTCAGCATTAGTCCTTCCAATGAATATGGCACCCACTGTGGAAGTTCCTTAAAAAGCTAAAAATAGAGCTACAGTATGATCCAGCAATCCCACTCCTGAGTGTATATCTGGAGAACACCTGAAAAGGAATATGCATGCCTATGTTCATTGCAGTGCTATTTACATCAGCTAAGACATGGAAACAACCTAAGTGTCCATCAACAGGTGAATGGATAAAGAAGATGTGGTGTGTGTGTGTGTAGTGTACTCAATGAAATATTAGTCATAAAAAAGAATGAAATAGTGCCATTTGCAGCAATGTGGATGGACATGAAGATTATCATACTAAGTGAAGTAAGTCAAAGAAAAACATTATATGATATTGTTGGGGTCCTTTAATGGACTGGAACCTGGTAGTCCAGAGTCGACCGATGAGAAAGTAAAGGAGAGAGAAAGAGGCTGATATTCCTTGGTTTACGCAGAAACCCAATAAAGCCCCTGGCAAGGGGCTTGCTCTGTTCACGAAGGCTTCAGGCGCCCTCTCGACGGGGTGAAGGCACAGAGCGCCTTCTCGAGAGGGTCTTAGAAGCCCGGGCAGGAAAGTGAACCCAGAGGACCTCTGCGCTCCAGGGGATCAGCACGAAAAAGAGAGAGAGGGAGATAGAGAAAGCAAGACTCGGGGACCAAAGCTCTGATGGAGCAGAGGTGTTTTATTCAACATTGTGTAGGTATTTATAGTGTCTTACAAGATAGCTGTTTTCAGCAGAGATAAAGTCAAAACTCACAAGTTATCATGGAAACATGAGGTCATCCACATGAAAGAGAAAGGGCTGTAAATAATCACTTTTACCATATGGTTCATAAAAAGGAAGAGGATACTTATCACCGTATAGAAAAACTAATGAAGGAAATGCCTGGATTCCTCAGCCCTCCGGAGAGTCTTGCCTCTCCTCTTAATTCCTGAATATTTAGGAATTAATAAGGAACAGAGAATTCCTGACAGATCCAAAACAGCACACAAGAAGCCTCCTGTTAGATGCTTCCTGACATGATATCACTAATATATGGAATCTAAAAAAATAGTACAAAAAAAACACTTATTTACAAAACAGAAACATATTCACAGACACAGAAAACAAACTTTTGGTTACCAAAGAGGAAGGGGATGGGGAGGGATAAATTGGGAGTATGGGTTTAGCAGATACACATTGCCATGTATAAAATGGTTAAACAATAAGATTTTTCTGTATAGCACAGGAAAGTACAATTTTTTCAATAAACTATAATGGATAGCATTTCTCAAGCTATGACAGTGCTGGGCACTCAGTAGGCTAGATCCTTGTGAGTACAAAATATAAATTTGGGGTTCTCTTTTTACCTGTGCTTGTAACTGCTGTTTTCTTCTCCTTGTTTCATTTATCTCTATTCATTTATGCTCCTCTGCATCTAAACTGGTTCCTTCAAAATATTTCCTTACCATTATCTCCACTATGACCCAACTCCTGATTATCATTCTCCATTTAGGAGGGATAGTCCAAAGTGTCTTCATAGGCCCTAGATATCTAAGACTCCATACTGTGGTTTTCCACTCTGATTATTCTGATCTGGACATTAATCTGACGGTTAGATCCTTTCTCTCCATTATTCACCCATCAAAATTTAACTATCCTGTGTCTCAACCAAATGAAAACCAAATATAGCATGTCACACTAAAAGAATCAGATCAACTAATATGCTAAATTCTAAGTTAATTTTTTGCTCCAATAGTCACTGAAGACTTATCTTGCATATGATATATTCTAGCCAAGGAACAGATACATTCCATACCTTGAAGAATCTTACATGTTAATGGGCGGGAGGCAGATAAACAAACATAAGGTCAATTAGTAAAATCCCTATGGAGAAAAATAAAGAAGGATAAAGGAGTAGAAGGTAATTTCCATTTAGAAGATGATATCAGGGAAGTGTCTCTCTGAGTTGATATTTGAGCAGAGACGTAAATGATGTGAGGAAACAGTCATGGGAGAGAAGAGAGTTCCAAGGAGAAGGAACAAACTGATTGAATATTAGTAATTGATTGTGTTAGATCCTTGGCATCCTCTAAGGACCATAAGAAGACCTGTGTAAACTTCAGTTTTTGTGAATATCCTTTGTAACCCTAAAGCCCTGGAGGCTCCACAAAAGGGTGGATTGTAAACATCATAGTAGGAGCAACATTTAATTTCTTTTGAAAGCTTCTTCCTCCCTGCACCTGCAGGGTATAGATGAAATCTACATCTAATCCCTACTATTCTTCAAATAGATACAATGTTCAATGAAACATTCTATTTTCTTCCCAAAGGGCCTAAGGGATTTTAAATTGACTTGTCAAACCAATTTTCTTCTCTGCCAATTTATAAAGATACATTGTCTTGATTGTCCGTGACAGTCACTTTTAATCAATAAAGATCATGAAGATTGACAGAGTGAGTCTTGCCACATTTTAGCTCCTTTCACACTAATTGGTTTACCTTTTAATACTTGGGCTCAAAAGTTTATGTTCCCCGAATAAAAGACCTAGACACACAACGTTACTCTTCTTTTCAACTTCTTTTCCAATGTTTTATCCTCCCTTCCACTGATCCTGATTCCAGGACCACCACCTCTATTTTGTGTGAAACATATCATTCTTTCTGATGCTAAAGTATCTTATTTGGTCATTCTGCGTCAGAACACCTCTTGTTGATTCAGTTATCACATACATACACATAGCACACTTGTTTCAATCAAGTGTAATACCAAAAGCAATTTGCATTGGAGATTAGAGCTGGTTTTAGAAAAGGCAGAGGAACCAGAGATCAAATTGCAAACATCTGCTGGATCATGGAAAAAGCAAGAGAGTTCCAGAAAAACATCTATTTCTGCTTCATTGACTATGCCAAAGCCTTTGACCGTGTGGATCACAATAAACTGTGGAACATTCTGAAAGAGATGGAAATACCAGACCACCTGATCTGCCTCTTGAGGAACCTGTATGCAGGTCAGGAAGCAACAGTTAGAACTGGACATGGAACAACAGACATGTTCCAAATAGGAAAAGGAGTACGTCAAGGCTGTATATTATCCCCTGCTTATTTAACTTACATGCAGAGTACATCATGAGGAACGCTGGGCTGGAAGAAGCACAAGCTGGAATCAAGATTGCTGGGAGAAATATCAATAACCTCAGATATGCAGGTGACACCACCCTTATGGCAGAAAGTGGAGAGGAACGCAAAAGCCTCTTGATGAAAGTGAAAGAGGAGAGTGAAAAGGTTGGCTTGAAGCTCAACATTCAGAAAACGAAGATCATGGCATCTGGTCCCATCACTTCATGGCAAATAGATGGGGAATCAGTGGAAACAGTGTCAGACTTTATTTTTTTGGGCTCCAAAATCACTGCAGATGCTGATTGCAGCCGTGAAATTAAAAGACACTTACTCCTTGGAAGGAAAGTTATGACCAACCTAGATAGCATATTAAAAAGCAGAGACATTAATTTGCCAACAAAGGTCCATCTAGTCAAGGCTATGGTTTTTCCAGTGGTCATGTATGGGTGTGAGAGTTGGACTGTGAAGAAAGCTGATCACCGAGGAATTGGTGCTTTTAACTGTGGTGTTGGAGAAGACTCCTGAGAGTCCCTTGGGCTGCAAGGAGATCCAACCAGTCCATTCTAAAGAAGATCAGTCCTGGGTGTTCATTGGAAGGACTGATGCTAAAGCTGAAAGTCCAATACTTTGGCCACCTCATGCGAAGAGTAGACTCATTGGAAAAGACTCTGATGGTGGGAGGGTTTGGGGGCGTGAGGAGAAGGGGACGACAGAGGATAAGATGGCTGGATGGCATTGCCGACTCGATGGAGGTGGGTTTGAGTGAACTCCGGGAGTTGGTGACGGACAGGGAGGCCTGGCATGCTGTGATTCATGGGGTCGCAAAGAGTCGGACATGACTGAATGACTGAACTGAGCTGAACTGAACTGAAGGAAACTATAGTAGTAATTAATTTGAATGACATTTTTAAGTTGTGATAAAATTTTAGTTTTAAAGAACTGAAAACTACAAAAACACATGTGGATTTTAAAATCTGAAGTCTATCTGTATCTTAGCAGCAAAAACCAAGGGTTTTTTAATGTTTTTATACATTGCTATTCAATCAAATAAAATTTTATGATGATAGATTCTTCCTAAGTGAGTTCAAACGCTAATTTCAGAATGAGTATTACACATTTTGTTCCATCTGTTATTCCTGACCCAGTGGAAATGTGATTCTCTTGTAGATTATAATTGGGTGTATAGGTGGGAAATTAAAGTTAAGCTACATTGTTCTGAAGTCAATTTAAATGAATTCTTGTCTTTTATTTTGTATAGGGCAAATTTCAACTCTTTTCAATAGTTGTAAACTCTGAATACACCCGAAATATTAAAACTAACATTATTGAGTCAGTCTTCATATTGGTTTGATATAATCTTACTTTATTAAAGTGTAGGAACTGAGGCCCTCAGAGTAATTGTGATACTGAGAAATTCAGTAACATTTAACACTTCAATTTTTAGAGCAAAGTCTTAATATGACTGATAAAATGACTTTAATGTAAGGATGGTAATAAAGGATTACTTTGCTCTGCACAGCTCCCAAAGAATACTAGTTCTAGTTCAACTTTGCTGATGCCTGGTTCCTAGAATTATCTCTACTTTGATAAATGTTCCTTTTTGCTCCTGCCTCTGTGTTGTATAGCACTTTTTCATCTTTATCAACGTTCTTAAGACATTTCATCATTTTTATATATTGTAGGTCCTTCTTATCCACAAAATATGTGATCAGGCTCTGTGTTTTATTTGGCTTTATATCCCCTAACCCATTTCAGTGCTTGGTACCGAATAGGAACTCAGTATATGTTGACAAAATAAACAAATGTGTATATAAAGACATAATATATGCCACTGCAACTTTTCCTGTCATGGTAAATCATTTCCAAGGCATAATATTTCTGGCAATTAGAAAATTGAGTACCCTGGAAAACCCAAAGAATTCTTAGTCTCGGCACATGGAAGACATCTAGATAAACAAATCATAAAATCTATAGTAATTTTCTCAGTCATAAATTATTTAAACTGACTTTGAGGACATTCCTGCTGATATGATTAGACTTGCTATTTCATGCTAATTTATTATTGATCCACACAACTATGAACACCACCGATAAAAAAGCAGACTGTGATATAAAGTTATAATGCTATACCTCTGAATATGTAATGGATTGTAATATTTTCTTTTTTTTTTTTTTGAGTTTCTGATACTAGAAATTACATTCCTCTGAGAGATTGTTGATTTATACAAAATAGTTAACTCATTTTGGAAACTTGGATTGATAAGCTCATAATTGGGAAAGCACCATGGTACCTTCTGTTTAGAGAATTCACCTGAAATTAGAAATTATATTTACACTGCAAACACAAGAAATACTGGATAACTATTTCAGTTCAGTTCAGTTCAGTTCAGTCGCTCAGTCGTGTCCGACTCTCTGCGACCCCATGAATCACAGCATGCCAGGCTTCCCTGTCCATCACCAACTCACAGAGTACACTCAAACTCATGTCCACAGAGTCGGTGATGCCATCCAGCCATCTCATTCTCTGTCGTCCCCTTCTCCTCCCACCCCCAATCCCTCCCAGCATCAGAGTCTTTTCCAGTGAGTCAACTCGTCGCATGAGGTGGCCAAAGTATTGCAGCTTCAGCTTTAGCATAAGTCCCTCCAATGAACATCCAGGATTGATCTCCTCTAGAATGGACTGGTTGGATCTCCTTACAGTATAAGGGACTCTCAAGAGTCTTCTCCAACACCACAGTTCAAAAGCATCGATTCTTCAGCGATCAGCTTTCTTCACAGTCCAACTCTCACATCCATACATGACCACGGGAAAAACCATTGCCTTGACTAGACGGACCTTGGTTGACAAAGTAATGTCTCTGCTTTTTAAAATACTATCAAGGTTGGTCATAACTTTCCTTCCAAGGAGCAAGCGTCTTTTAATTTCATGGCTGCAATCAGCATCTGCAGTGATTTTGGAGCCCCAAAAAATAAAGTCTGACACTGTTTCCACTGTTTTCCCATCTATTTCCCATGAAGTGATGGGACCAGATGCCATGATCTTCGTTTTCTGAATGTTGAGCTTCAAGCCAACCTTTTCACTCTCCTCTTTCACTTTCATCAAGAGGCTTTTGAGTTCCTCTTCACTTTCTGCCATAAGGGTAGTGTCATCTGCATATCTGAGATTATTGATATTTCTCCCAGCAATCTTGATTCCAGCTTGTGCTTCTTCCAGCCCAGCGTTCCTCATGATGTATACTGCATATAAGTTCAATAAGCAAGGTGACAATATACAACCTTGACGTACTCCTTTTCCTATTTGGAACCAGTCTGTTGTTCCATGTCCAGTTCTAACTGTTGCTTCCTGACCTGCATACAGGTTTCTCAAGAGGCAGGTCAGGTGGTCTGCTCGTCCCATCTCTTTCAGAATGTTCCACAGTTTATTGTGATCCACACAGTCAAAGGCTTTGGCATAATCAATGAAGCAGAAATAGATGTTTTTCTGGAACTCTCTTGCTTTCTCCATGATCCAGCGGATGTTGGCAATTTGATCTCTGGTGCCTCTGCCTTTTCTAAAACCTGCTTGAACATCTGGGAGTTCACGGTTTACATACTGGAGAAGGGAATGGCAAACCACTTCAGTATACGTGCCTTGAGAACCCCATGAACAGTAACAAAGGATAACTATTTAGAACAGTGCAAATACCCTGCTTCTTGCCAAACTAAAGAAAAAAGTGTATCTCAAAGTGATATAACAGGGTTGACAAAATCCTTTAAGATGTATATTCCAG
Source organism: Moschus berezovskii (assembly GCF_049115385.1). Classification (NCBI taxonomy): domain Eukaryota; kingdom Metazoa; phylum Chordata; class Mammalia; order Artiodactyla; family Moschidae; genus Moschus; species Moschus berezovskii. Next base: position 104,418,409 of record NC_142488.1, read on the forward strand.
TATTCATGGGCTTCCCAGGAGGCTCATATGGTAAAGAATCTGCCAACAATGCAGGATACCTGGATTCGATATCTGGGTTGGGAAGATCCCCTGGAGAAGGGAACAGCACCCACTCCAATATTCTGGCCTGGAGAATTTCATGGACAGAGCAGCAAGACAGGCTACAGTCCAGAGGCTGCATTAAAATTGACCAGTAATTGAGTTTAGGGATTCTGTTGCTGTTTGTTGTTTAGTTGCTAAGTTGTGTGAACTCTTTTGTGACCCCAGGGACTGTAGCCCACCAGCCTCCTCTTTCTGTCCATGGGGCTTCTGAGGAAAGAATAAAGGAGTGGGTTGCCATTTCATTCTCCAGGGGATCTTCCTGACCCAAGGATCAAATCCGTGTCTTCTACATAACAGGCAGATTTCTTACCACTGAGTCACCAGGAAGGCCCTTAGGCATTCTGGATTAGCATAAGTATGATTCATGAGTTTTGAACTAGAAATACCTCTTGCTTAAAGTCATTCAGTCGTGTACAACTCTTTGCAACCCCATGAATTATAAAGCCCTCCAGGCCAGAATACTGGAGTGGGTAGCCTCTCCCTTCTCCAGGGGATCTTCCCAACCCAGGGATCGAACCCAAGTCATTGCAGGCGGATTCTTTACCAGCTGAGCCACAAGGGAAGCCCAAGAATACTGGACTGGGTAGCCTATCCCTTCTCCAGTGGATCTTTCCGACCCATGAATTGAACCGGGTTCTCCTGCATTGCAGGAGGATTCTTTACCAACTGAGCCATGAGGGAAGCCCTAATATAAAAGGTCAGTTTTAATTTCAATGCCAAAGAATGTTCAAACTACTACATAATTGCACTCATATCACGTTAGCAAAGTAATGCTCAAAATTCTCCAAGCTAGGCTGAAACAGTACATAAACTGAGACCTTCCAGATGTTCAAACTGGATTTTGAAAAGGAAGAGGAACCAGAGATCAAATTGTCAACATCTGTTGGATCATAGAAAAAGCAAGAGAATTCCAGAAAAATATCTACTTCTGCTTCATTGACTATGCTAAAGCCTTTGACTGTGTGAATCTCAACAAACTGTGGAAAATTGTAAAAGAGATGGGAATACCAGACCGCCTTACCTGCCTCCTGAGAAATCTGTATGTAGGTCAACAAGCCACAGTTAAAAACAGACATGGAACAATGGACTGGTTCCAAACTGAGAAAGGTTTACGTCAAGGCTGAATATTGTCATCTTGCTTGTTTAACTTCTATGCAGAGTGCATCAGGCGAAATGCCGGACAGGATGAAGCGCAAGCTGGAATTAAGATTGCAGGTAAAAATATCAATAACCTCAGATATGCAGGTGACACCACCCTTATGGAAGAAAGTGAAGAGAAATGAAAGAAAGAGAAAAAGGAGAGTGAAAAAGCTGGCTTAAAACTCAACGTTCAGAAAATTAAGATCTTGGCATCTAGTCCCATCACTTCACGGCAAATAGAGGGGAAAAAAAAGAAACAGTGACACTTTCTTTTCTTGGGCTCAAAAATCACTGCAGATGGTGACTGCAACCATGAAATTAAAAGACACTCGTTCCTTGCAAGGAAAGCTATAACAAACCTAGATAGCATATTCAAAAGCAGAGACATTACCAACAAAGGTCCGTATAGTCAAAGCTATGGATTTTCCAGTAGTCATGTGTGAATGTGAAGGTTTTACCATAAAGAAAACTGAGCACCAAAGAAATGATGCTTTTCAACTGTGGTGCTGGAGAAGACTCTTGAGAGTTCCTTGGACAGTGAAGAGACCAAACTAGTCAATCCTAAAGGAAATCAGTCCTGAATATTCATTGGAGGGACTGAGCTGAAGGTGAAGCTCCAATGCTTTGGTGAACTGATGTGAAGAACTGACTCATTGGAAAAGACCCTGATGCTGGGAAGGATTGAAGGTAGGAGCAGAAGGGAACGACAGAGGATGAGATGGTTGCATGGCATCACTGACTCAATGTATATGAGTTTGAGCAAGCTCCAGAAGCTGGTGATGGACAGGGAGACCTAGTGTGCTACAGTCCATGGGATCACAAAGAGTTGGACTCGACTGAGTAACTGAACTGACTGATACAGTATATAGATGAAAGAGGTCTAAACTGTAATTTTGATAATAGAGTGAGTTATGGTAAGTTTACTTTTGAAAAACAGAATTACTCCATAAAACATTTATAGACACATCAGGCCTGTCCCAGCAGTCCTCTAAGAAGAATGCACATGTAAGTTAAACTTTTCCCTAGGTATGATGCCAGATAAGAATGTGGTTACAGATATGGTCTATTCATTTTACCGCCTTTCTTCCTCCAATGGAGTAGATTGGCATTGCCAACCTGTTTTTTCAGAATACACATCCCGTAAATGTTAATAAAACTGTGTGTGTCTGTGAGAGAAAGATGAAAAATACCTGTTATCAAGTAAATTTGGTTAAAGAAAATTATACAATCTCCTCCCCATCCAATAAATATAAAATATTTCAATACTTTATATAAATTACATTGGGAATATTCAAGAATTCAAAAATCTAATCTAGCAGTGGATGTTAAAATTTCAAGAAACACATTTTAGTTAATGCTAGGGTAGACAGTCAGAGAAGGCGATGGCACCCTACTCCAGTACTCTTGCCTGGAAAATCCCATGGATGGAGGAGCCTGGCAGGCTGCAATCCATGGGGTCACAAAGAGTCGGACATGACTGAGCGACTTCACTTTCACTTTCCACTTTCATGCATTGGAGAAGGAAATGGCAACCCACTCCAGTGTTCTTGCCTGGAGAATTCCAGGGAGGGGGGAGCCTGGTAGGCTGCCGTTTATGGGTCGCACAGAGTCGGACACGACTCAAATGACTTAGCAGCAGCAGCAGCAGCAGGGTAGACAGTAAGCTTCTTTGAAGGTAAGAAGAATTTCTAATTCAGTCATGCATCCCTACTTCCTAGCACAATGCATAAATTCATTCTGGTTCATATATTCCTTTTTTATTATGTTATAAGATTAGGTGCATTTATTTGAGTTTGAGCTTCCTAGCACTCGAAGGTGGGGAAAGCTCTTTTTTTATTTATTTTATTGAAGGCAAATTACCTTACATTAATATATTGGGTGGTTTTGCCATACATTGACATGAATCCGCCCCGGGTGTACATGTGTTCCCTTTCTTGAACGCCCCTCCCACCTCCCTCTTCCCCATATCCTCCCTCTAGGTCATCCCCGTGCACCAGCCCCAAGCATCCTGTATCATGCATCGAACCTGGACTGGTGATTCATTTCACATATGATAACATACATGCTACAATGCCATTCTCCCAAATCATCCCACCTTCACCCTCTCCCACAGAGTCCCAAAGACAGTTCTATATACCTATGTCTCTTTTGCAGTCTCGTGTGCAAGGAGATCCAACCAGTCCATTCTAAAGGAGATCAATCCTGCATGTTCATTGGAAGGACTGATGCTAAAACTGAAACTGCAATACTTTGGCCACCTCATGCGACAAGTTGACTCACTGGAAAAGACTCTGATGCTGGGAAAGGTTGGGGAGGGAGGAGAAGGGGACGGGAGAGAATGAGATGCCTGGATGGCATCACCGACTCGATGGACATGAGTTTGAGTGAACTCCTGGAGTTGGTGATGGACAGGGAGGCCTGGCGTGCTGTGATTCATGGGGTCGCGGAGAGTCGGACATGACTGAGTGACTGAACTGAACTGAACTGAACTGATACAGGGTTAAGGTTACCATCTTTCTAAATTCCATATATATCATTAGTATACTGTATTGAAGTTTTTCTTTCTGGCTTACTTCCCTCTGTATAATAGGCTCCAATTTCATCCACCTCATTAGAACTGATTCAAATGCATTTATTTTGATGGATGAAAAATACTCCATTGTGTATATGTACCAAAGCTTTCTTATCCATTCATCTGCAGATGGACATCTAGGTTGCTTCCATGTCCTGGCTATTATAAACAGTGCTGCAAGGAATATTGGAGTACATGTGTCTCTTTCAATTCTGGTTTCCTCGGTGTGTATGTCCAGGAGTGCGATTGCTGGATCATATGGAAGCTCTATTTCCAGGTTTTGAGGAATCTCCACAGTGTTCTCCATAGTGGCTGTACTAGTTTGCATTCCCACCAACAGTGTAAGAGGGTTCCTTTTCCTCCACACCCTCTCCAGCATTTATTGCACGTAGACTTTTGGATAGCAGCCATTCTGACTGGTGTGAAATGGTATCTCATTGTGGTTTTGATTTGCATTTCTCTGGTTATGAGGGATGTTGAGCATTTTTTCATGTGTTTGTTAGCCATCTTTATGTCTTTTTGGAGAAATGTCTGTTTAGTTCTTTGGCCCATTTTTTGATTGGGTCATTTATTTTTCTGAAATTGAGCTTCAAGAGCTGCTTATATATTTTGGAGATTAATCCTTTATCAGTTGCTTCATTTGCTATTATTTTCTCCCATTCTGAAGGCTGTCTTTTCACCTTGTTTATAGTTTCCTTTGCTGTGCAGAAGCTTTTGATTTTAATTAGGTCCCATTTGTTTATTTGTGCTTTTATTTCCAATATTCTGGGAGGTGGGTCTTGGAGGATCCTGCTGTAATTTATGTCAGAGAGTGTTTTGCCTACGTTCTCCTCTAGGAGTTTTATAGACTCTGGTCTTACATTTAGCCCTCTAATCCATTTTGAGTTTATTTTGGTGTATGGTGTTAGGATGTGTTCTAGTTTCATTATTTTACAAGTGGCTGACCAGTTTTCCCAGCACCACTTGTTAAAGAGACTGTCTTTTCTCCATTTTATGTTCTTGCCTCCTTTGTCGAAGATAAGATGTCCATAGGTGCGTAGATTTATCTCTGGGCTTTCTATTTTGTTCCATTGATCTATATTTCTGTCTTTATGCCAGTACCACACTGTCTTGATGATTGTGGCTTTGTAGTAGAGCCTGAAGTCTGGCAGGTTAATTCCTCCAGTTCCATTCTTCTTCTTCAATATTGCTTTGGCTATTCGAGGTTTTTTTCTATTTCCATACAAATTGTGAGATTATTTGTTCTAGTTCTGTGAAAAAATCTTTGGTAGCTTGATTGGGATTGCATTGATTGTATAAATTACTTTGGGTAGTATACTCATTTATACAATATTTATTCTTCCAATCCACAAACACGGTATATTTCTCCATCTATTAGTGTCCTCTTTGATTAATTTCTGTAGTGTTTTATAGTTTTCTGTGTACAAGTCTTTTTGTTTCCTTAGGTAGATATATTCCTAAGTATTTCATTCTTTTCATTGCAACAGTGAATGGAATAGTTTCCTTAATTTCTCTTTCTATTTTCTCATTATTAGTGTATAGGAATGCAATTGATTTCTGTGTTGATTTTATATCCTGCAACTTTACTGTATTCATTGATTAGCTCTAGTAGTTTTCTGGTAGAGTCTTTGAAGTTTTCTGTGTAGAGGATCATCTCATCAGCGAATAGGGAAAGTTTTACTTCTTCTTTTCCAATTTGTATTCCTTTTATGTCTTTTTCTGCTCTGATTGCTGTGGCCAAAACATCCAGAACTATGTTGAATAGTAGTGGTGAGAGTGGGCACCCTTGTCTTGTTCCTGACTTTAGGGGAAATGCTTTCAGTTTTTCACCATTGAGGATAATGTTTGCTGTGGGTTTGTCATATATAGCTTTTATTATGTTGAATATGTCCCTTCTATTCCCACTTTCTGGAGGGTTTTTATCATAAATGGATGTTATATTTTGTCGAAGGCTTTCTCTGCATCTATTGAGATAATCATATGATTTTTATTTTTCAGTTCGTTAATGTGGTGTATTACGTTGATTGATTTGTGGATATTGAAGAATCCTTGCATTCCTGGGATAAAACCCACTTGGTCATGATGTATGATCTTCTTAATGTGTTGTTGGATTCTGATTGCTAGAATTTTGTTAAGGATTTTTGCATCTATGTTCATCAGTGATATTGGCCTGTAGTTTTCTTTCTTCATGGAATCTTTACCAGGTTTTGGGATTAGGGTGATGGTTGCCTCATAGAATGAGTTTGGAAATTTCCCTTCCTCCGCAATTTTCTGGAAGGCTAGATTTATGGCCCAGGATGTGATCTATCCTGGAAAAAGTTCCATGTGCGCTTGAGAAAAAGGTGAAATTCATTGTTTTGGGGTGAAATGTCCTATAGAGATCTATTAGGTCTAACTGGTCTATTGTATCATTTAAAGTTTGTGTTTCCTTGTTAATTTTCTGTTTAGTTGATCTATCCATAGGTGTGAGTGGGGTATTAAAATCTCCCACTGTTATTGTGTTATTGTTAATTTCCCCTTTCATCCTTGTTAGTAATTGTCTTACATATTGTGGTGCTCCTAAGTTGGGTGCATAAATATTTATAATTGTTACACCTTCTTCTTGGATTGAACCTTTGATCATTATGTAGTTTCCTTCTTTGTCTCTTTTCACAGCCTTTGTTTTAAAATCTATTTTATCTGATATGAGTATTGCTCCTCCTGCTTTCTTTTGGTCTCTATTTGCGTGGAATATTTTTTTCCAGCCCTTCACTTTCAGTCTGTATGTGTCCCTCGTTTTGAGGTGGGTCATTTGTAGACAACATATATGGGGGTCTTGTTTTTGTATCCATTCAGCCAGCCTTTGTCTTTTGGTTGGGGCATTCAACCCATTTACATTTAAGGTGCTTATTGATAAATATGATCCCGTTGCCATTTTCTTTATTGTTTTCAGTTCGAGTTTATATACCCTTTCTGTGTTTCCTGTCTAGAGAAGATCCTTTAGTATTTATTGGAGAGCTGGTTTGGTGATGCCGAATTCTCTCACCTTTTGCTTGTCTGTAAAGCTTTTGATTTCTCCTTCATATTTGAATGAGATCCTTGCTGGGTATAGTAATCTGGGCTGTAGGTTACTTTGTTTCATCACTTTAAGTATGTCTTGCCATTCCCTCCTGGCCTGAAGAGTTTCTGCTGAAAGATCAGCTGTTATCCTTATGGGGATCCTCCTTGTGTGTTATTTGTTGTTTTTCCCTTGTTGCTTTTAATATTTGTTCTTTTTGTTTGATCTTTGTTAATTTGATTAATATGTGCCTTGGAGTATTTCGCCTTGGGTTTATCCCGTTAGGGACTCTCTGTGTTTCTTGGACTTGGGTGACTATTTCCTTCCCCATTTTAGGGAAATTTTCAACTATTATCTCCTCAAGTATTCTCTCATGGTCTTTCTTTTTGTCTTCTTCTTCTGGGACTCCTATGATTTGAATGTTGGAGCGTTTAATATTGTCACATATGTCTCTAATATTGTTCTCATTTCTTTTAATTCTTTTTTCTCTTTCCATCTCTGTTTCATTTATTTCTACAAGTCTATCTTCTAGCTCGCTTATCCTGTCTTCTGCATCCATTATTCTACTGTATTTTCCCTCTAGAGTGTTTCTGATCTCATCTATTGCATTATTCATTTTATATTGACTCTTTTTTATTTCCTCCAATTCCTTATTAAACATTTCTTGCATCTTCTCAATCCTTTTCTCCAGTTTATTTATCTGTAACTCCATTTTGCTTTCCAGATTTTGAATCATTTTCACAGTTAAAATTTGAAATTATTTTTCGGGTAGGTTCCCTATATCTTCCTCTTTTTTTGTGTTGGTGGGCATTTATCCTGTTCCTTTACTTGCTGTGCATTTCTCTGCCTCTTCATCTTGCTTATATTGCTGTGTCCGGGGTGGCCTTTCCGTCTTTTGGCAGTTTGTGGAGTTCTCTTTATTATGTAGTTACCTCGTTGTGTGTGGGGTTGGATGGGTGACTTGTCAAGGTTCCCTGGTTAGGGAAGCTTGTGTCGATGTTCTGGTGGGTAGATCTGGATTTCTTCTCTCTGGAGTGCAATGAAGTGTCCCGTAATAAGTTTGAGATTTCAATGGGTTTAGAGTGGCTTTGGGAAGCCTGTATATTGAAGCTCAGTGCTATTCTCCTGTTTTGCTGGATAGTTTGCGTAGTATGTCTTTCACTGAAACTTGTTGACCCTTGGGTGGTGCCTGGTTTCAGTGTATGTATGGAGCCATTTGATGAGTACCTATCAGTTAATGTTCTCTGGAACAGGAGACCTCTTGTGTTCTCAGGATTTGGACTTAAGCCTCTGCCTCTGGTTTTCAGTCTTATTCTTGCAGTAGGCTCAAGGCTTCTCCCTCTGTTACTTCCAAGGAACTTCCTTCTGTTGAAAAAGCTCTTCTGTTTTCTGGTCTCCTCAGTGTCTAACTCCCGTCCTGACACCAGGATGCAGTGGTGGACAATTTATTTTTTTTTCCCAGCTCACCTGTTCAGTCCTGCTGTGAGGAGGGAGGAACGCAGCTAACAAATATCCCTGGCGTCTGTCGGGAGCACTCGCAGTGTCTCGGCTACACTGGGAATGCGCCCGCTCAAGGAATGAGTGCTTTCCCTGTTTATGCTGCTCAGGCGCTGGCTTGCTCTGCCGGGATCTGTCTGCGGCCGTCGCTGGGGTGCATGCACTTCCCAGGTCTGAGCGGCTCAGGTTCAGGTCCTCGGGTACTCCACAAAGGCTCAGACGTGGCTGGGCCTGCGTTTTGTGCCTTCCCCGGTCCGAGCAGCTCAGGTGACCAGGCGTTTGGGGAGCATGGTCACTGAGACTTATCACCTTCCTGGTCCCTGCCACTCGGTTTTCTGGGTGTACAACTGGCACAGTTTTTCAGGGGGATATCGACCAGCCTGAACCCTAGAAGTCTTGTTTAGCAAGAAAGCCTGCCTGCAGCTTGGAATGGGAAGCCTCTCTGGGCCCGTGGCTGCCCCTTCTGGAGCTGTCTGCTCTTCCTGCCTGTGTTGGTGGGGGCTGGGGGATGGGCCGCCCGCAGCCGGCTCCCTCTGCTCAGTCCTTTGTTCTGTGAGTGGGGCTGGTGGAGACTTCAGTCAGTTCAGTTCAGTTACTCAGTAGTGTCCGACTTTCCGCGACCCCATGAATCACAGCACGCCAGGCCTCCCTGTCCATCACCAACTCCCAGAGTTCACTCAAACTCATGTCCACAGAGTCGGTGATGCCATCCAGCCATCTCATTCTCTGTCGTCCACGTCTCCTCCCACCCCCAACCTTTCCCAGCATCAGAGTCTTTTCCAGTGAGTCAACTTGTCGCATGAGATGGCCAAAGTATTGCAGTTTTAACTTTACCATCAGTCCTTCCAATGAACACCAAGGATCGATCTCCTTTAGAATGGACTGGTTGGATCTCCTTGCAGTACAAGGAACTCTCAAGAGTCTTCTCCAACACCACAGTTCAAAAGCATCAATTCTTCAGCGATCAGCTTTCTTCACAGTCCAACTCTCACATCCATACATGACCACGGGAAAAACCATAGCCTTGACTAGACGGACCTTTGTTGGCAAAGTAATGTCTCTACTTTTTAATATAATATCTAGGTTGGTCATAACTTTCCTTCCAAGGAGTAAGTGTCTTTTAATTTCATGGTTGCAATCAGCATGTGCAGTGATTTTGGAGCCCAAAAAAATAAAGTCTGACACTGTTTCCACTGTTTCCCCATCTATTTGCCATGAAGTGATGGGACCAGATGCCATGATCGTTGTTTTCTGAATGTTGAGCTTCAAGCCAACCTTTTCACTCTCCTTTTTCACTTTCATCAAGAGACTCTTTAGTTCCTCTTCATTTTCTGCCCTAAGGGTGGTGTCATCTGCATATCTGAGGTTATTGATATTTCTCCCAGCAGTCTTGATTCCAGCTTGTGCTTCTTCCAGCCCAGTGTTCCTCATGATGTACTCTTCATAGAAGTTAAATAAGCAAGGTGTCAATATATAGCCTTGACGTACTCCTTTTCCTATTTGGAACCAGTCTGTTTTTCCATGTCCAGTTCTGACTGTTGCTTCCTGACCTGCATACAGGTTTCTCAAGAGGCAGGTCAGATGGTCTGGGATTCCCATCTCTTTCAGAATGTTCCACCGTTTCTTGTGATCCACACAGTCAAAGGCTTTGGCATAGTCAATGAAGCAGAAATAGATGTTTTTCTGGAACTCTCTTGCTTTCTCCATGATCCAGCAAATGTTGGCAGTTTGATCTCTGGTGCCTCTGCCTTTTCTAAAGCCTGCTTGAACATCTGGGAGTTCACGGTTCACATATTGCTGAAACCTGGCTTGGAGAATTTTGAGCATGACTTTACTAGCGTGTGAGATGAGTGCAATTGTGTGGTAGTTTGAGCATTCTTTGGCATTGCCTTTCTTTGGGATTGGAATGAAGACTGACCTTTTCCAGTCCTGTGGCCACTGCTGAGTTTTCCACATTTGCTGGCATATTGAGTGCAGCACTTTCACAGCATCATCTTTCAGGATTTGAAATAGCTCAACTGGAATTCCATCACCTCCACTAGCTTTGTTCGTAGTGATGCTTTCTAAGGCCCACTTGACTTCACATTCCAAGATGTCTGGCTCTAGGTCAGTGATCACGTTATCGTGACTATCTTGGTCGTGAAGATCTTTTTTGTACAGTTCTTCTGTGTATTCTTGTAACCTCTTTTTAATATCTTCTGCTTCTGTTAGGGCCATACCATTTCTGTCCTTTATCGAGCCCATCTTTGCATGAAATGTTCCCTTGGAATCTCTAATTTTCCTGAAGAGATCTCTTGTCTTTCCCATTCTCTTGTTTTTCTCTATTTCTTTGCATTGATCGCTGAGGAAAGCTTTCTTGTCTCTCCTTGCTATTCTTTGGAACTCTGCATTCAGATGCTTATATCTTTCCTTTTCTCCTTTGCTTTTCGTTTCTCTTCTTTTCACAGCTATTTGTAAGGCCTCCTCAGCCATTTTGCTTTTTTGCATTTTTTTTGCATGGGGATGGTCTTGGTTCCTGTCTCCTGTACAATGTCACGAACCTCTGTCCAGAGATCATCAGGCACTCTATCTATCAGATCTAGTCCCTTAAATCTATTTCTCACTTCCACTGTATAATCATAAAGGATTTGGTTTAGGTCATATCTGAAAGGTGTAGTGGTTTTCCTTAGTTTCTTCAACTTGAGTCTGAATTTGGCAATAAGGAGTTCATGATCTGAGCCACAGTCAGCTCCTGCTCTTGTTTTTGCTAACTGTATACAGCTTCTCCATCTTTGGCTGCAAAGAATATAATCAATCTGATTTCGGTGTTGACCATCTGGTTCTTTGGTTCGGGCTTCTCACAGGCTTTTCGCCTTTCTGCTTCGCTAACTTAAGTTCGTGCCCTCAGTTTGCCCTGGGGCGTTCAAGCCCGGTTCTCCCTCTAAGCGCCACCGCCCGCGTCTCCCTGCCCAGCCCCCGCCTGCTAGTGGGGGGTGCGGGGGTCTGCGCTGCTTCTCCGCTGAGAGTTTCCTCTGGGCACTTAGCCTGTGAGTTTTAATTATTTATGTCTTTTGTCTCCTAGTTATGTGGCCCTCTGAGGTTCCACTCGCCAGTGTTTCCAGGTGTTTGGAAACTTCTCTCTTTTTTTTTTTTTTTTTTAAGCCTCCCCTCCCAGGACTGAGCTCTGTCCCTCCCTCTTTTGTCTCTCTTTTTATCTTTTATACTATTTCCTACCTCCTTTCGAAGACTATGGGCTGCTTTTCTGGGTGCCTGATGTCCTCTGCCGGTATTCAGAAGTTGTTTTGTGGGATTTACTCAGCGTTCAAATATTCTTTGGCTGATTTTGTGGGGGAGAAATTGGTCGCCCTGTCCTATTCCTCTGCCATCTTCCCATGCTCCCCTGCTTCATATATTCTTAATTACATAACTTTTAAGTTCAGAGAGTCAGATCTATATCTTTCTGTGTACCAAATGGTTAAAAGCCAAATTGAAAGTGGAGAAGTAGGTATTCTTCCAAAAGAAGCCCAAGAAGAAAATTTTAATCGTAAATCCATAAAAGAACACTGGACTGTTTAAACCAAAATGTAAGAAATTTAGTTTTTTTTTTCCCTTCAAAACACCTTTTTGCATTGTCATTTTGTAAACAAGCCTGGTTTTGCAGCCAAATGGCTAAAATTCATTTTAATATTATGAGTGCTAATGTTAACCTTTGTTGGGGTTAAGATGGGAACAGTGTTATCTTTTTGAAATGGACCCTGATCAGATTTTTAAAGGGATACAAACTAAGAAGCATTAACTGACAACCTAAGCAGTTTTCTGAGCTAAATCTCATCGAAGGAACAGAATCTGTCACTCCATTAATAAAACGAAATGGAACAACTATAAGATGATCTTCAGTTAATTAATTATAAAATGTCACAAGTCACGCTGGCAAAATAAAAGGAGGTGGGAACACCAAGTTCAAATAAAGGAGTAACAATAAAAACTATACACTTATATGTCAAACCAAACCTGTGGAATCATCAGGGCCACAGTGAAGTACAAACACTCCATATGGTAATGAAGAACTTAACTGTGGAGCAAGGAAAATCTTTTAGATAGGCTCTGAAGTATACAGACTGTGTGATTTTGGAACATTTAATTAACTTTATGAGCTTCGGTTTCCTCAATCTTTAAATGAGGATAAAGCTACTAACTGCATAGAATTATGTTAGAAATAAATATAAAAATACATGTAAATGCTTTGTCCAGGGCCTGGTTTGTACTATGCTTGAATTAAAATGTAATAACATCATTACTTTTAGTCTGACTATAACTACTGGACTGTATTTTTTTCTCCCATCTTTTAACTGCAGCACATGCCATCATTCTACTTTGTTTACTTGGTAACCTAAATTGTGTTATTTCTTGTTGAGTTTCTGCAATCCTAAACATGCTGACTATTCTGGTCAAGCTAAAGATATCTCTGGGTATACGTCTTCTCACCTCCAAGTTTGTTTTTTTTTTTTTTGTAATGTTTACTCCTGGAATACCATTTGCCCCAGCCCACTAAACTTCCTGGGGTGAAAGGTTTTGATATCTCTGTTTTGTGTGCTTAAAAATCCTGTTAAGTTTTGTTGAAATGGATTTTTAAATATGCTGTTTCATTTTCATATTATTTATGTATTATTTATAAGCCACTCTCTTCCATAAAAGATTAGAAGTGGCTATGTAAAGTTGCAGTAAAGTTGATTTCAGAAATCTAATCTATTAAAAGTAATTTGTTATTGAAACAACAAAAGGAGTTTCTTGAGTGGTGTTGGGGTGGGGGCCTGATGTTTACAGGAAGGCAGTTTTCAAAGTCAATGAGGAAACATAGTTTCCATTTTTTAAGGACAAAATCATAATGATTGAGCTTGGCCAATTTTGGAATCATAAAATTAGAGACTAGGGCAGGACTTCAGGTATCAGCTTTTGAGAAGCTCACTTAAACAACAAGGGAACTAAAGCCTCAAAGTTAAGTTATCATGTCAGATAGCTAGTAAGTGGCATCATCTTTCTTTTATATGTAATAGTTAAGCAAAAACTGAGGTTACCAAGTAAACAAAGTAGAGTGATGGCATGTGCTAAAGTTAAAAGTTGGAAGAAAGAAAGACAGTTCAGTAGTTATAGTCAGACTGAAAGTAACGATGTTATTACCATTTAATTCAAGCATAGTGCAAACCAGGCCCTGGACAAAGCATTTACATGTATTTTTATATTTAATTCTCACATTTCTGACAATAATTAGCAACTATTATGTACAAGATCTTGAACATCTAAAATCAGAACAAGGAGAGCTTCCTGAGACAAACTAACAAACGACCATAGAAACAACATTAAAAATGTATATCTATACAAAAATATATACATACGCACACAATATGCTTGGCACACAGCAGAGGCGTATATATTTGATCAAGTGATGGGTATAATCTCACAAAGGCCTGTAAAAAATCTGGATTACCAAACAGTGCTTCCCAATTTGATCTATGGCTAACACATCACAGTTACGCAGTTTGATGTATTAAATAATTAATTAACCTTGATGACACTGAAGTTGTTAATGATGATGGTAAATTTCATTGTCTATGAATGAAAAACAAAAGGACTGCCTTTTACTATGCTTATTGAACCCTTCCAACTAAATGAATTTAAGGAGAGATACTCTCCAACCAGTCCATTCTAAAGGAGATCAGTCCTGGGTGTTCATTGGAAGGACTGATGTTAAAGTTGAAACTCCAATACTTTTGCCACCTCATGTGACGAGTTGACTCACTGGAAAAGTGATGCTGGGAGGGATTGGGGGCAGGAGGAGAAGGGGATGACAGAGAATGAGATGGCTGGATGGCATTACCGACTCGGTGGACATGAGGTTGAGTGAACTCCGGGAGTTGGTGATGGACAGGGAAGCCTGGTGTGCTGTGATTCATGGGGTCGCAAAGAGTTGGACACGACTGAGCAACTGAACTGAACTGAACTCTTCTTGAGTTTAAAAAAATAGACTTGACTCAAAAATTCCCTTCAACAAGGCCTTTTTAATGTTAGTTTTAATCAGTCAAATAATGCTTTAATATTAGCAGGACTGCCCTTCTTGAAATATGGATTTTCTGAATTTGCTAATGCTTCTCTCAACTTTTGGGGGTGGAGTTGATGGAGATGGGAAGCTTTTTAAATTTAAATGCTTTAATAAATAAGTTTTAATCTGGGAGGTTAAGTGCAATATTATTTTGTCATGTATTAAAACTGATTTTACAGTAGAAATCTACATTCTTCTCTCAAATATATATGCTTAATTTCCCCTGAAAATAAGTGTTTCGCTTCAGTGATCACAGAATATGGAACATTGATTACTTCCTACCTGAAAACAGTTTTTGCTTTCATTTACAAGATTCTGAATAGAATCATATCTTGTGATTTGCACTTCTTTCTGTAAGCTTACTGGTTTGCAGAGAATATTAGTTAAACTTCTATCTAATTTTAAGTATCCACTTTAACCTTGAAGTTTCACGAACTTCACCATTTACCTCCATTTCCAGCTCAGTATTAGTCGACATAAGAAGCAAAATTATCTATGACTCCAAGTATCTCCCAATTGCTACTTTTGTCACACAGGCCTTACCAGTGCTCTTTGTAGCTTTTGTAAGTTAAAGGAAAAGATGTGACAAACAAGGATAATTGTTCATGTCTTTCTTACCCCTAAAGTTGCACTTTAATTTCTTTGCTAGTTCTGCAGCCTCTTCTTTGGTGCTTTAGCTGGACTGTACAGTATTTCAGGGGACCCTTTCAGGGCCCAGGCTAATCTGCCCTTGACAACTTTTTTTTTTTTTTTTTTTTGCTTAAGTCAGCAAAGAGAGGTCCAGAAATATACAGACTGATTTATTTGGTACTGCTTAGCAAGAACAGAGGCTATATATTTTTGCTAATATGATTAAATTACCACGAAACATGTTTTCCTATAATGGATTTCAGCACCTTCACCTAAGTTAACATCTGGCAACTCTGTGACCTTGATAGAGAGGTCTGTGTTAAGTAAGCTGCTAATGTGCCTATTGTTGTTGCTTAGTTGCAAAGTTGTGTCCCAACTCTTTGCATCCCCACCAGGCTCTTCTGTCCATGGGATTCTCCAGGCAAGAATACTGGAGTGGGTTTGCTATTTCCTCCTCCAAGAGACCTTCCTAACCCAGGGATCAAACTCACATACTCAAGCATTTATTCAACAAAGCTACTTCAGAACCACAGTCTTTAGCATTTTTTGCCCTTTTTTTTTTTTAAAGCATATCAGGTATATTTCTACTCCAAGGCATTTACACTAGCTGGCCCTTTTCCCTGAAATGATGTTTCACCAGATCTTCCAATGACTTGCTTTCTTATTTTGTTCAGGTCTCTCAGGAGGTCACCTCCTCAGATAAGACTGGAAAACACTGTCTAAAATCACCTTCAACCCCATAATATTCTATTTCCATGTTATGCTTGGAAATAATGCTACTTTGTCATGTTTATTACTATTTATACCCTTAGTAAAATGTAAGTTTCATGTGGGTAGGGAAATTGCCTACCTTGTTTTCAACTGTTCTTCCATCCTCTTACCTCATTGCCTGCCACATGGTAGGTGCTCAACAAATACTTCTAAAGAATGGATGAGATAGTAATTGAAATCATTGTATGTGTCTGGCATTCTTCTCAGTACTAAGGGTTCAACAGTGAGCAATACTTATAAAACCCTTGCTTCTATTCTCATGGAAGATTGTTGCAAAAGTCCGAGTAAGAGATCATTAGAAATTTTGCTAGACTTTTAGTAGTGGGAATGATAAGGAAGGACTAGACTGGGAAGATGTTTAATTGGCAGACTAAATAGACTTTGCTAATTTTCAGCAATATTATGGTGATAATTCATTGTTCTCAGAGTCTGGATAAAGTTTCAATTGGAATTGAAGACATTCTAACCATGCTGATGCTACTTATTTTATTTCCTGAACCTTCATTCCTCTTTCTCCAAGCACTCAGAGCTGTTTTTCTTCTTTTTAGCTAGCCAAGTCTCCTCATTAATGCATCCAGATCTACTCTCCTTATAAGTGTCTAATACCTCAAATTTTCACCCCCTTGCTTGTTTGAAATTACAAATTCCTAGAACTCTTAGGATTCAGGTAGTCATATTAACATGAAACTTCTCTAAATTTGTGGTGCGTTTATATTTTAAGCAACAAACAGGCTAAGCACTAAGCACTAAAGACACATACTTAGATAAGACAGGAAAGGTGTGCACATTCAAAAAGCTCCCCATCAGTCATCTCCCCAGTGAGTTCTACGTTTTCCATACTTTGGTCAAACTACTTCCTACAGCTTTCTTTCTTATGTAAAGAATGTCACTATTTTTGAGGTGATGGATATATCCCTAGCACATTAATGTTCAAGCCTCTTCCAACTCAGGTTACCTACTTCACTTACATTCCAGATGCTCTCATTCAGTGGTTTCCACCCTGTGTATTCTTCCATCGCTATTACACTCACACCAAACTAGCGAGAGGAAATAACAACAGGAAAAAATAATTTAAACAACACTAATAAACCACCTGATCATTAGAGGAGTCAGTTTCCCCAACTTCCAATAGCTCAGCTTCACAACACTTTTCCCATTTATTACTGAAAGTTTGCAGCATTAAGCTAGATATTGATATTCCAATGTAACTCTCTCATTTATTTATAGGTCAGGCTTCAGTGAACATCTAGATTGTTTCTCCCCCCCCCACGATTGATTGATATGTTTAGTTTTTAAAAGCTTATATATAATTTTATCTTAGAAAAGTGAAGTTGTGGTTCCTATATTCTGAAATTAAAAAACAGTTTTTTTTACCCCAAAAGTTCTCTACTCTATCCTCTTTGCAGTCAATTACTACTCCAACCTGTGACAATGGTTGATTTTATTTCCTTCCATTTTTTACATGTTAATAAAGCAGAGAGGAAATAAGTGAAGCAGAGAGGAAAAAAGAATTAAAAGAAATGAGTACAACCTTAGAGACCTCTGGGACAATGTCAAATTCCCCAATATTCGAATCATAGGAGTCCCAGAAGAAGAAGACAAAAAGAAAGGCCATGAGGAAATACTTGAGGAGATAATAGTTGAAAACTTCCCTAAAATGGGGAAGGAAATAGTCACCCAAGTCCAAGAATCCCAGAGAGTCCCAAACAGGATAAACCCAAGGCAAAACACCCCAAGACACATATTAATCAAATAAACAAAGATCAAACACAAAGAACAATTATTAAAAGCAGCAAGGGAAGAACAACAAATAACATAAGGATAACAGCTGATCTTTCAATAAAAATACTTCAGGTCAGAAGGGAATGGCGGGACATACTTAAAGTGATGAAAGAGGAAAACATACAACCAGGATTATTATACCATCCTAGGATCTCATTCAAATATTAAGGAGAAATATTCAAAAGCAAATATTCAAAAGGAATATTCAAATATCAAAAGCTCTACAGACAAGCAAAGGTTGAGAGAATTCAGCACCACCAAACCAGCTCTTCAACAAATGCTAAAGGATCTTCTCTAGACAGGAAACACAGAAGAGGTGTATAAACTCGAACCCAAAACAACAAAATAAATGGCAACGGGATCATACTTATCAATAATTACCTTAAATATAAATGGGTTGAATGCCCCAACCAAAAGACAAAATCTGGCTGAATGGATACAAAAACAAAACGCCTATATATCCTGTCTACAAGTGACCCACCTCAAAACAAGGGACACATGCAGACTGAAAGTGAAGGGCTGGAAAAAGATATGTCATGCAAATGGAGACCAAACAAAAGTAGGAGTAATAATACTCATATCAGATAAAATAGACTTTGAAATAAAGGCTGTGAAAAGAGACAAAGAAGGACACTACATAATTATCAAAGGATCAATCCAAAAAGAAGATATAACAATTATAAATATATATGTACCCAACATAGGAGCACCACAATATGTAAGGAAATGCTAACAAGTATGAAAGGGGAAATTAACAGTAACACAATAATAGTGGGAGACTTTAATAGTATATCCACACCCATGGATAGATCAACTAAACATGAAACTGGCAAGGGACCATAAACTTTAAATGATACAATGGATCAGTTAGACCTAATTGATA
Source organism: Moschus berezovskii (assembly GCF_049115385.1). NCBI lineage: Eukaryota > Metazoa > Chordata > Mammalia > Artiodactyla > Moschidae > Moschus > Moschus berezovskii. Next base: position 104,436,899 of record NC_142488.1, read on the forward strand.
TCTATAGGACATTTCACCCCAAAGCAATGAATTTCACCTTTTTCTCAAGTGCACATGGAACCTTCTTCAGGGTAGATCACATCCTGGATGATAAATCCAGCCTTGGTAAATTCAAAAAAATTGAAATCATTCCAAGCATCTTTTCTGATCACAATGCAGTAAGATTAGATTTCAACTACAGGAAAAAAAAAAACTATTAAAAATACAAACATATGAAGGCTAAACAACACACTTCTGAATAACCAACAAATCACAGAAGAAATAAAAAAATAAATCAAAATGTGCATAGAAATAAATGAAACTGAAAACACGACAACCCCAAACCTATGCAATTCAGTAAAAGCAGTGCTAAGGGGAAGGTTCATAACAATATAAGCTTACCTCAAGACACAAGAGAAAAATCAAATAAATAACCTAACTCTACACCTAAAGCTACTAGAAAAAGAAAAAATGAAGAGCCCCAGGGTTAGTATAAGGAAAGAATTCATAAAAATTAGTGCAGAAATAAATGAAAAAGAAACAAAGGGGACTATAGCAAAAATCCACAAAGCTAAAAGCTGGTTCTTTGAAAACATACATAAAATAGACAAACCATTAGCCAGACTCATCAAGAAAAAAAAAGGGAGAAGAATCAAATCAACAAGATTAGAAATGAAAATGGAGAAATCACAACAGACAACACAGAAATACAAAGGATCATAAGAGACTACTATCAGCAATTATATGCCAATAAAATGGACAACTTGGAAGAAATGGACAAATTCTTAGAAAAGTATAACTGGACAAATTCTTAGAAAAGTATAACTTTCCAAAAGTGAACCAGGAAGAAATAGAAAATCTTAACAGACCCATCACAAGCACGGAAAATGAAACTGTAATCAGAAATCTTCCAGCAAACAAAAGCCCAGGTCCAGACGGCTTCACAGCTGAATACTACCAAAAATTTAGAGAAGAGCTAACATATATCCTACTCAAACTCTTCCAGAAAATTGCAAAGGAAGGTAAACTTCCAAACTCATACTATGAGGCCACTATCACACTAATACCAAAACCAGACAAAGATGCCACAAAAAAAAGAGAGAGATAAATATAGGCCAATAACACTGATGAGCATAGATGCAAAAATCCCTAACAAAATTCTAGCAAACAGAATCCAACAACATATTAAAAAGATCATACATCATGACCAAGTGGGCTTTATCCCAGGGATGCAAGGATTCCTCAATAGTCATAAATAAATCAGTCTGATACACCATATTAACAAATTGAAAGATAAAAACCATATGATTATCTCAATAGATGGATCAATGAAGACAAAGAAATAAAAGGAATCCAGATTGGAAAAGAAGAAGTAAAACTCCCACTGTTTGCAGATAACATGATACTCTACAAAGTAAACTCTAAAGACTCCACCAGAAAATTACTAGAGCTAATCAATGAATATAGTACAGTTACACAATAAAAGGTTAACACACAGAAATCCCTTGCATTCCTATACACAAACAATGAGAAAACAGAAAGAGAAATTAAGGAAATAATTCCATTCACCATTTCAATGAAAAGAATAAAATACTTAGAAATAAATCTACCTAAATAAACAAAAGACTTATATATATAAAACCATACAACACTGGTGAAAAAAATCAAAGAAGACACAAATAGGTGGAGAAATATACCATATTCATGGATTGGGAGAATCAATACAGTGAAAATGAGTATACTACCCAAACCAAACTATAGATTCAATGCAATCCCTATCAAGCTACCAACGATATTTTTCAGAGAATTAGAACAAATAACTTCACAATTTGTATGGAAATTCAAAAAACCTCGAATAGCCAAAGCAATCTTGAGAAAGAAGAATGGAACTGGAGGAATCAACCTGCTTGACTTCAGACTATACTACAAAGCTACATTCCTCAAGACAGTATGGTACTGGCACAAAGACAGAAATATAGACCAGTGGAACAAAATAGAAAGCCCAGAGATAAACCCACACACCTATGGACACCTTATCTTTGAAGAAGGAGGCAAGAATATTCAATGGAGAAAAGACAACCTCTTTAACAAGTGGTGCTGGGAAAACTGGTCAACCACTTGTAAAAGAATGAAACTAGAACACTTTCTAACACCATCCACAAAAACAAACTCAAAATGGATTAAAGATCTAAATGTAAGACCAGAAACTATAAAACTCCTAGAGGAAAACATAGGCAAAACACTCTCTGTTATAAATCATAGCAGGATCCTCTATGACCCACCTCCCAGCATAAAAGAAATAAAAGCAAAAATAAACAAATGGGACCTAATTCAACTTAAAAGCTTTTGCACAACGAAGGAAACTATAAGCAAGGTGAAAAGAGAGCCTTCAGAATGGGAGAAAGTGATAGCAAGGAAAGCAACTGACAAAGAATTAATCTCAAAAATATACAAGCAGCTTTTGCAGTTCAATTCCAGAAAAATAAAGGACCCAATCAAAAAATGGGCCAAATAACTAAACAGACATTTCTTCATATAAGACATGCAGATGGCTAACAAACACATGAAAAGACGTTCAACATCACTCATTATCAGAGGAATGCAAATCAAAACCACAATGAGGTACCATCTCATACCAGTCAGAATGGCTGCTATCAAAATATCTACAAACAATAAATGCTGGAGAGGGTATGGAGAAAAGGGAACCCTCTTACAGTGTTGGTGGGAATGCAAGCTAGTATAGCCACTATGGAGAACAGTGTGGAGATTCCTTAAAAAACTGGAAATAGAACTGCCATACGACCCAGAAATCCCACTACTGGGCACATACATTGAGGAAACCAGAATTGAAAGAGACACATGTACCACAATGTCATTGCAGCACTGTTTACAATAGGCAGGACATGGAAGCAACCTAGATGTCCATCGGCAGACGAATGGATAAGAAATCTATGGTACATATACACAATGGGATATTATTCAGCTATTAAAAATGCATTTGAATCAGTTCTAATGAGCTGGATGAAACTGGAGCCTGTTATACAGAGTGAAGTAAGTCAGAAAGAAAAACACCAACACAGTATATGAACGCGTATTATATGGAATTTAGAAAGATGGTAACAATGACCCTATATCAAGATAGAAAAAGAGACAGAGATGTAAAGAATAGACATTTGGACTCTGTGGGAGAAGGCAAGGGTGGGATGATTTGAGAGAATAGCATTGAAACATGTATATTATCATATGTGAAATAGATCACCAGTCCAGGTTCAATACATGAGACAGGGTGCTCGGGGCTGATACACTGGGATGATCCTGAGGGATGGGATGGAGAAGGGGGTTCAGGATGGGGAACACATGTACACCCATGGCTGATTCATGTTAATGTATGGCAAAAACCACTACAATATTGTAAAGTAATTAGCCTCCAATTAAAATAAATACATTAATTTAAAAAGTATACTGGTGTGTGTTGCCATTTTCTTCTTCAGGGGATCTTTCTGACCCAGGGATTGAACCCAGGTCTCCTGCACTGCAGCTGGGTTCTTTACTGCTAAGCCAGAGAATATAAGAAATGAACTCATTTGAAAGGATTCTATTATAATATTTTTGGGTTTTTATGAGAATGTGTTACTAAGGTGTATTCACTGCACATAGAACCCTGATTCCATCATCTTTATGGGGAATGTTGAGAGGGCTTGAATGCTGACGTGGAAGATGAGGGTATGGGTTGAAGATTTGGCCATGCTTTTGCATATCTTTAAGCTGCTAAAACTAATAGTTCCAAGATTTTTTTTCTAATTTACAAGGTTGCACTAGAGTCTAATAAGCCTTGATGAAGACTCTTTTTTCATTCTCTGTCTGTAACAGGGGCCTCAATCCTCTTTATCTTTTTGCTTGACTTTATATTGCATTGATTTCCTTTCACAATATGAAGTTTTCATCTTTGGGGAACAGACTCCATTCAAACTTGATAATCGCATTTCGGAATTATAACTGAACTATACAGAGAAAATTATATCCAATATACATTCAATGTCAAACACATTTCAAGATAAAGTGTAAATGTGTGCTGGAGTCTTTAACTCTGTATAAAATGTACATTCTCAGAAGATAATTCTTCAAAAACAATGCAAAAATTTAGTGGCTGCAATATCAACTGCATGATTTGAAGGATGTTTCAAAGACAATCCCAACCCACAATATAGCTCCCTTACCAGTCATACTTATTTGGAGTTAAAGCATGAAAAGCCAAGGAAAAATAAAATTTTATTTCTTGCTAGGAATTGTCTCTCAACTTATAATCAATCATTAATATCTAAACTGGATTTTATTTATTGGGTTACTAGGGATTGGGCCCTGAAAAATAGATCTGGATATTGGTAAGTTTTGATGAAGGCAGATCATAGGAAATGTTTGAAGAGGGGGACCTTGCAAATGATGTTGAGATTAAGTAGAGGATATTGGGAAGTAGATCCAAGCAATTTAGATACCTCATGTGTGAAGAATGTTAAGTAACAGGAGAATTTATAGAAATAAAGTTATGTAAAGGCATCTTGGACCTCTAACAATGAAATTCATAGAAAGCATTGGACTAAGAGTTAAGTGACAGGAAAGGAAGACAAATCCATGCCAAAGTAGGAATCAGACAGGGGTAAAATGACAAGCCCAGGTAAGTGAATCAAGGCAGGGAGAAATGTGTAGGTACTCTATGATTTAAATTTCAGAGTATTCATAATGGAGTATAAAGGAAATATATGCAGAGGATTTATATTAAAAATGGCCTGAGACTCAGATGTTAGTAAGTCACAACAGCAGCATTCTATTTCTAGCTTTCATTCTACTCAGTACCATCACTGATGCCCCATTTCAGGTGGGTAAACATTCATAGAAGGTTAGAGAAAAATCACATGTAGTTAAAGGGAGGAATAGATGTGTCAAGTAGAGACAAGTCACCTCTTGCTAATAATTTTGAGGTTTTTTAAGTTGGTCTAGCTCTATTTTTGTATATGTTATAATTCAGATTCACAAAACAAAGCAATTTTTAAAAAGATGTGTAACAGTTCAAACATAAAACCTAGCAGTGCTTTAAGCCTCCAATATTGCTACAATTTTCTGCCCTGCATACCCTTAGATTCATATTCCAGACCTATTAATTTACAAAGCAGTTTTGAAATTGTATCCAATTCTATGATGGATTTATACTTGATCAGTACTTGTGTTAGGGGAAGCACACTGACTGAAACCGCCCACCCTGGCCAGGCACCATAGTAACTATTTGCATGAGTTGTTTTAAGAGAGGAGGTCCTGGTAAGGAACACAGAATAAGCCACCACCAACCGGAAGAGTTCCGGAAATGTCAAAAGGAGACAGCACATGTCCAACCACCTCCCAAAATCCTTCTCTCTGGCACCCATCTTGGCTGAACAAGGTGTGCACCACCAGGAAGGACTCTGAGTCAGGATGATTGGCTAAAGACAACCCGGAAACTAATCCCATCACCCTAAAACCTGAGATGTGGCAGAGCTGTTCTCCTAGGTTCCCTTACCCTACTGCTTTCCACCCAGGTGCCCTTTCCCAACAAAATCTCTTGTTTTGTCAGCACCTGTGTCTCCTTGGACAATTCATTTCCAAATGTTAGACCAGTTTCAGGCCGTGGAAGGGATCCCCATCCTGCAACACATGGAAAGAGTTGTGTGCTTGTAGTCCTGAGAAAGAACTGAAAGATTAATGCTTAATTTGTTAAATGATGAATGCTAGTATTTTAGAGCAAAATAGAAATGGCAGAATTCTTCCAAAAACTGGTCATTATATACATGTATACACATGCACACACACACAGTTATTTTAATGATTTGAGAGAGACTAACAGTTGACATTCCAAGTGACAAATGCATTAAAATGTGTATTTAATTACAATACAGGTTATTCCCTGGGAAAGGAACTTTTTCAATACGATAAGGTCTCATTTTTATCTAGACATGAAAAATTTAATGATGAAAGAGTAAATGAGAGATGGAGGAAACTGGTATAGTATGTCATTAGGAATATGCTAAATACAGCTAGATTTTTGCATTAATTGTCTAATTTTTACATGTGAGGAAACTGGGATTCAAGAAGGTTATGTTGTCCAACCTCAGTTCATGTTCCTGATGCACAACAAAGCTATATGAACCAAAACAAACAAAAAATCAGTTTGGAGCAGGGAAAGGTTTATTGGAAGGGCCAAGTAAGGAGAATTATCAGCTTGTGCTCCCAAGACCTGAACTCCCTGAAGGGTTTCAGAGAAGAGTTTTCTAAGGCAAATCAGGTGAGGGCTTCAGGGTGTATCTTTCTTCTGGTTGGTTGGTGGTGAGGTAACAGGATACTGTTCCAGGAATCCCAATCATCAGTCTTCTGGTTCTGCTAGTCTGGGGCCCATGTGCTTGTGCTCAGCCTGAAGTTATCATCCTCTACCTGGTGGGGGCCTTAGTTCCTGTAGAAGAACTCAGAGATATGTACCAGTTTTTTAAGTATAGCCCTTTAGGAGGAACTATTAATAGAAGTCTTGTATCTCTATTTTTCTAATCATTAACTGTTTGAATCTGCCCTTTGGAACTCAGGGAAGGTCTAGGAGGCTAAAACATTTTTCTTACAAACAAGAAACAGGAAGCCCCACAGAATCCTTCTCAGTGTCAATCATTGCTCAAGCTTACACATGCAAATCAAGGTGTGTCTGATCAGTTGACTTTATACACTCTAAGGTTCATTGTATGTAAATATGAATGTTTTGATAGAAAATGTATGGCGAATTAGTAAGCAAAATATTTTTAGCAAATTTAGGCCCAATAAACATAGTCAGCTTTGTATTGAATTCCTGATTCCATGAATTGAATGTCCTTTAATAAATCATTAAACATCTCTGAATCTTGTCTTTCTCACATATACAAAGAGGATTATTCAAATCTATTTGAAGGTCATTGGAACAATTACATGTGACAATGCAGATAAAATGCTTAACAGAATATCTAACAAAGAATAGTTGCTCAAGGAAAATAGGCTGACTATATACCCCTTAATGTGGCATCTGTCCAAAATTATAGAAAATTAGCAACTGTTAGAAAAAAGGTTGCCAATTGGCCAGGGGTGAAAATTCTTCTCTGACCTGTCTGTTTAATCTCTTCTTTGATAACTCTATCTAGTATCAAGCCTTCAGCTCCTGCCTCTGGTGAAGACTCTCCATCTAATTCAGCAATTCTCACCACAGGCAATAATCTTGCACTTGAATAGGATGATATATCAAAAATCTAACAAATCTCCCTCCCTCAAAATACCTTTTGTCAAAATTATTTATTTTTATTAATTTGGGCTACTATTATAATAATTAGCATAGTTTGTTTCTCAGTAAATGTTGTATGTGTGAAGTTTTCAAATCGGGCTTTGATGCCTAACTTTAGCCTTAGATCATTATCTAAACAGAAATTAAAGAAGAAAGGAAAGAATCAGCCTTTGAGAAGATAGGTTTCAGGCACTTTGTTATACATTTAACATGATTTGCCTCATATATTTTTCTTAATAATGATAAAATACATGAGAGTTAATTAAAGCTCACAAATGTTACATAACTTTCCCAAGTCCTTTAAGAGTTTCATAGCAGAATTTTCCTATTTTCATTGTCGTATGGCTAATTCAAAAGAATATCTTATTTATTATCTGATTATTTATTGGAGATGAATGGAATGGATTGGTTTCAGGACTAGGCACATGTGCCTGGAATATTGTAGTAACTTACTGATTGACCTCCTTGCCTCCAGACGCATTTCACATCACTCCTGCTCACCACAGCTAGATTAATCTGCCTAAAATACCACTTTGATTTAATTTCCTGTTCAATAGGACTGCTAGTTTCCCACTGCCTAGAAAATAAAATTTAACCACCTATCCATATGGGCAGAAACTTTCACAATTTGACACAAATTTATTTTACCGACATTAACTTTCACCCTACCCTTAAGAAAAACTTGTCTACTCTAAATTGTTCCATTTATTGCTGCTGCTAAGTTGCTTCAGTCGTGTCCAACTCTGTGCGACCCCATAGACGGCAGCCGACCAGGCTCCGCCATCCCTGGGATTCTCCAGGCAAGAACACTGGAGTGGGTTGCCATTTCCTTCTCCAATTCCTCCTCCAATTTCCTTCTCCAATTCCTTCTCCATTTACTAGCGTGCTGCAATTCATGGGGTCGCAAAGAGTTGGACACGACTGAGCAATGGAGCTGACTGCCTGAATTGAGGCACCACCATTTTAAAATTTTATATTTCCATGCATTTGTTCATTCTTTTTTCCTGGTCACATCCCTCCTCTCTATCAAAGAAATATTTTAAGACCAGAGCAAGTATTTCATGTTAATCGGTGCCTGACCACTCCATTCATAATGGAATGCTTTTGATGCATTTGTCATTGGGAACATCAAATGTGATGCTTTTTCAAGTCTTGATTAAAATAAAATTTTACATGCACATGTAATGACTGCTTCCTTTCATTTCTGTAGTTATCCAAGCCATTACTACTATGGCCTAGATTACTGTAATATAACTATTTTCACTGCCTTCATTCTCCTCCACTACATCCACAATGCACACAGTGATTCTTTTTTTAATATATATCATTTTGAATCATGTAGCAACCCTATCTTTAAAGCCCTGAATATTACTAATCATGTGACCAACATGGTAGTGGCCAAAGTTTTCTCTGACCATGTACTTTCTGGAAGTCAAGATGAACAGAGGTGTAGCAGCAGCTAGAACTTCATCCTGAGGTTGGTAGCTGAGTATAGCCACTCCAGAGCCTAGATGAGCTTCAGCTGCCACTTTGGCACATTTTTCTTTATGACTCTGAGCTTGCAGATGATTATGAATGTTATCATACATAGAAGAGCAGCTGGACACATGAGGTTGCTTCATTTGCTTAGATGATACAATCTGGGCTTGAGACTGAGCCCAGAACTGATTCAGAAAACCTACAGTTTTCATAGCTTCATGAATTGGACCCACAACCTGCTGAGAAAGAGCAGTAGATTCTAGCAACTATTTTGGTATCAGGTCCTTCTTACATTCAGAGAAATCAGTGAAAATTCATAATATACTGGTCTAATCTATCTTTATATATCATAATGACATGGCAAGCAGCATGCTATTGAGACCTGCCATTTTAGGAGGCCATGCACAGTTCAAACCACTGGCTAGCTGGTACAATGCAGCCATCTGTCATCCAGACAAAGATAATCTATGCTATAATCTAGGGGAAACAGGTAGATTTCTCTAGACTCTCCTCTGAAAGATATGAGCAGGAAAGATGTATTAACTTTCATCATTGGAGGCCTGAGCAGAGGCAAGATCAAGGACCACTTCTAGAAGATAATACTGTCAAGCATGTTCAAGTTGTTCAAAGAAAAACAATGACACCTCATTGGAGTTTATATATATCTTTCCTCAAGAACACTACATATTTTGACTTTTCTCTGGTCCCCACAAGTAAACTCTAGCCAAAAAAAAGCAAATTGGGAAGGATATTTGCCTCATTAATCTAGAGTGTATCTGTGTCATCTGCCAAATCACAGGCAGACCTTTCCGATATGTCTCTTTGTCCAGTGACAAGATGGCAGTCTTACAGCATTTCATTATTCATGTTGAGTATCAGGTACAGATCATGAACACCATGTGGATAAGCATCATGAGGAAACACTTTCCTGATTTGGTGCCAGCACAGACTACAGAGAACCTGCCTTCTGTCCTTTTATCTGGACCACAAACACCTCGATATTTGTGGGTAGCACACTGGACCATGTAGCCTGATCGACCTTGCAATGGCTACAACTTGGTAACGGGAGACTTGGAGAGGGGAATTAAAATATATTGAAAATTTAAAAATAAACTATTATGTCTTTGCGCTTTCTTGTGGAAAGAAATTTATAATCATCTAAATGATTGAAAACTCGGTAATCATCTCAAAAAATTGGTGATCATCTAAATTATTATTATCATCTAATTGGTAATCATCTAAATTATTGCTGTTCATGTTCTCTCCCTCCCCACATTTCCAGTATCTGTAAGTACTTAATATAACCTGGCAGATAGAAAGTACCCACAGAGTGGGAGATGTCATCATTATCGAGTAGCACAGGTCTCAAAACCACCCTGGCTATCCCACTTTACCTATCCATGTTTACAGTAAGGAAGTAGAGGTGTGGAAAGAGGAAGTGATCTGCTAAGTATCATATAATAGAACTGAAACAGATTTTGAACTCAGTTCTGAACTATACAGCTCAAGTTCTTTACTGTGCTCTGCTGATCTGTCTGGTTTAAAGTCACTTTGATATGGCGGCAACAGTAATAAAAATAGGTAAAACATAGTAAATGCTTATTATGTGCCAGGCTCTGTCTTAAGAACTTCTCATTAATGTATTTGATCCTTACAACCATAGGCATTCATGATTGTCTTCCTCATTTACACAGGGGAAACTGAGTTTCAGAGAGATGAAGTCACTTGTCCAATGTTACACAGTGATTAAACAGGCCAAGATTATAACTTTTTGTCTGATAACAAAATTCATGATCAATTAAAAGTTTATTTCCTAAAGTAATCATGTACTTGAACAAAAACCCAATTACCATAAAAGGATGTAGCTACCATCCCAGGCTATAAGTCCCTATTGCCCAAGGAAATACACACTATCAATTTATTATATATTTTTGAAAAATCTCTATTTATAAATATCTATATCTCATTTTAAAATAAGTATTAGCCCCTGTACACTGTGTTCTGCACTTTGATTTTTTTAATGTAGTATATCTTAGAGATTTTCTCATGATTAAAGAGACTCCTTCATCAACATCTCATTGCACTGAAAGTAAAGACTAAACTCCCTGTGAAAGCCAGTAAGGCTGTCTTGGACTGTAGATTTTGGATTATCTACTTGGACAAGTAGATCTTGGACTATCTACTTTTCCAGCCTCATGTTGCAGTTTTCACTTTTTTCTCTCTGTACTTACCCACACTCTTCCTCCATTTATCTCTTTCTATGTTCACTTACTATTACTGATATACACAATTCTGAGGCTCCAAGCCTTCCTTTGTGTTCTCATCTACTAGGTTTATGAATTCTACAATTAACCTACAACTCTCACAATGGGAGAAGAGCAAGATAATAACTGTTAGAGTCTATCCTCTGACAATCCTAATATGTGCTGTGATAGAACCAAGTCAAGGGTGCTAGATTTACACTAAAGAGGAAGTAATATCTTAACTAAAAAAATGATCTGATGATTGGGTGGGAAGAGGGAGAGAGATGGTCTAGAATGCAAACATTACATAAAGTACAAAGGTCAAGGGCAGATTGAGGACAAGGGGAGGTAATCATTAGCACCTCATAATCTCTATTAGCATCACCACCAAGCTTCAAAGAACACAGCAAAATGGTTCCTTTGTTATAGAAATGTAGCTTTAACATTTTTTCCGCATCATCTTCCAACAACATTGCTGCCCCCGAAGGCTTTCTGCACAGATCTCTGGAGTCTTCACTAGCCAAAAGTATATTTTAGTAATGGAAAGAAAGAGAACGATATATTTTGGTAGTGCAAATTACTTAGTAGAGATGGAGTGTATTTTGCAAGCACTGTGTGATTCAGTTGTTCAGTTCAGTTCAGTCGCTCAGTCGTGTCCGACTCTTTGCGACCCCATGAATCACAGCACGCCAGGCCTCCCTGTCCATCACCAATTCCCGGAGTTCACTCAAACTCATGTCCACAGAGTCGGTGATGCCATCCAGCCATCTCATTCTCTATCGTCCCCTTCTCCTCCCGCCCCCAATCCTTCCCAGCATCAGAGTCTTTTCCAGTGAGTCAACTCGTCGCATGAGGTGTCCAAAGTATTGGAGTTTCAGCTTTAGCATCAGTCCTTCCAATGAACACCCAGGACTGATCTCCTTTAGAATGGACTGGTTGGATCTCCTTGCAGTCCAAGGGACTCTCAAGAGTCTTCTCCAACACCACAGTTCAAAAGCGTCAATTCTTCGGTGATCAGCTTTCTTCACAGTCCAACTCTCACATCCATACATGACCACGGGAAAAACCATAGCCTTGACTAAATGGACCTTGGTTGGCAAAGTAATGTCTCTCCTTTTTAATATATTACCTAGGTTGGTCATAACTTTCCTTCCAAGGAGTAAGCATCTTTTAATTTCAAGGCTGCAATCAGCATCTGCAGTGATTTTGGAGTCCAAAAAAATAAAGTCTGACACTGTTTCCACTCTTTCCCCCATCTATTTCCCATGAAGTGATGGGACCAGATGCCATGATCTTTGTTTTCTTAATGTTGAGCTTCAAGCCAACCTTTTCACTCTCCTCTTCCACGTTCATCAGGAGGCCTTTGAGTTCCTCTTCACTTTCTGCCAAAAGGGTGGTGTCATCTGCATATCTGAGGTTATTGATATTTCTCCCAGTAATCTTGATTCCAGCTTGTGCTTCTTCCAGCCCAGTGTTCCTCATGATGTACTCTGCATAGAAGTTAAATAAGCAAGGTGACAATATATAGCCTTGACGTACTCCTTTTCCTATTTGGAACATGTCTGCTGTTCCATGACCAGTTCTGACTGTTGCTTCCTGACCTGCATACAGGTTTCTGAAGAGGCAGGTCAGGTGGTCTGGTATTCCCATCTCTTTCAGACTTTTCCACAGTTTGTTGTGATCCACACAGTCAATGGCTTTGGCATAGTCAATGAAGCAGAAATAGATGTTTTTCCGGAACTCTCTTGCTTTCTCCATGATCCAGTGGATGTTGGCAATTTGATCTCTGGTGCCTCTGCCTTTTCTAAAACCTGCTTGAATATCTGGGAGTTCATGGTTCACATATTGTTGAAGCCTGGCTTGGAGAATTTTGAGCATGACTTTAATAGTGTGTGAGATGATTGCAATTGTGCGGTAGTTTGAGCATTCTTTGGCATTGCCTTTCTTTGGGATTGGAATGAAGACTGACCTTTTCCAGTCCTGTGGCCACTGCTGAGTTTTCCAAATTTGTTGGCATATTGAGTGCAGCACTTTCACAGTATCATCTTTTAGGATTTGAAATAGCTCAACTGGAATTCAAGAGGGGATAAATTGCAAAGCAAAGAGAAGAGTCAGGAGAAGTAATCAGAAGCCTGATTACTAAGCATTTTATGAGTTACATTATAGGAAATGGGTTTTATCTTGAAAAAAGGGTAGGGGGATAGAATAATTTTTTTTTTAACAGGGAAGTTATATGACCAGTTTTGTGACTGTGTTTTAGATAATCAATTTTGGCTACACCCTAGAAAAAGGTTTTGGGAACAACAAACAATGAATGCAAGGGGATGAGTTGGGATGATGGTTTGCTACTATTGTTGTTTAGCTGTGTGGTATAGAATTACTATTGTCCCCTGTCCTCTCTATTTTATGTGAATCATAGGTTGGTAAACTACAGTCTTTGGGCCAACTTTGACAAAATTTTTTTCAGGTCCCTGCTTTTAATTAATAGCTGGATCCAAATTTGTTTTGATTCATGTTCCTTTTTTTGTGTTTTTCATGGCGAGGCATTCTCATAGGTTGCCATATGGCATACCAATATCTGCTTAATTTTTAACTGACTAGATTTGACTGAATGTCAGACACTGTGAATGAAAAAAATTAGAGATTTAGAATCTGAACAACATTATCTTCCTTCAGAGAAAATTTAGTGTTCATTTTACAAGTTATTTATGTTAGGGATGGATTATCTTAATCCAGTCATAAAGTGTACTGATTCAAAGCTATGCTTTCACCCTTGTAAGAGCTAATCTATTTTTATTTCACCAGTGTGCCTTGAAATGTACTAAATGAAATCTTGGAGTGCTTATCAGAGCTCATCCTCCTTTTGGGGCCTTGAACTTCAATAAATTTCCTCAGCCACATGAGACTACTTTAAAATTCTACACGTGGATTTCTCTGGGAAAAGGTGCACCAAATTTTAGGTCTTCTGTTGATATCTTTTCTCTGGGATACTGGTCCCACAAGTCCATCCTGTGTCTATAGATTTCCAAGGTCTTCAAGTACGTTTATCTAGCTTTTCCTTGTGTTCTCAGCAAGAGGTTTGGTGCAAAATAAACTAGTATCCTACACCGTGAGTGGAAACTACATATTCTATTTGAGATATCTATAAAATATATAAACAGGAAATGTCTTTAGGATAGTTATACCTAAAGATCTGGATCATTTCCTCTGCCTACCTCTTAAATGTTTATGTTCCTCAATCTTTTCTCATCTCCCTGTCCATAAGTGGCCTCATAAACTTCCAGGGCTTCATATACCATTCTTATGCCTCCTCTTTCTAGTATCTTTCCTCCAGGGCTTTCTCCTAAGATCTAGACTTGAATTTCCAGTCCTGTACTAGTTATCCATTTTGATACCCCACATCCACTTCAAAATCAGATCTATTGATTTATCCCCAACTTCATCAATGAATTTATTCTTTGTTCTCAGTGTGACTTCTCCTTTTTCTTTAACACAACTATTCAATTCTTCATCAATTTCCAGCTGTGCTACCTCCCAAATATTTCTCAGTTCCATTAATTTCCCTCCATCCTCATTGCTACCATACTTTTCAAGCTATCACAATTATATTTTCACTGGTAGGTAACATAAATTTTTATTCACTATATTATCTATTGTGCCCCATGGAATGCCAAACATTTAATTAAAAACAGTGTATATTATTGAAATTTGTGGCAGATGACTTTTACATATGTGAACTTAATTCATCATCTTCAAACTGGAAAACATGAGCCTTTGGAATTTGAGTTCTGTTGCCTCACACATGGTAAAAAGCACATGTTCCAGAGTCAGACTCTGGGTTCAGATCTTATGTTTCCAGTTTACTGTGTGAACTTGAGTAAGACTTTTAATTTCTTGGTTATTTTTCATCTGAAAACTGCACTATAAATACAATCTTCATAAGATTATAAAGATGGAATTAAATAATGGATATATATTACTTAAAGCATTATCTGGTAGACTACTTAAAGCACTTCTTAAAGAAGTGTTCAGTAAAGTTTAGCTATTATTGTAGTAATTGAATTATGTATATTACGTCACTTTGTACAATATAAATTTTTATATGCACACCTCTGTACAGTTGTACATGTACTGACCATGGTCTTTTAAACTGGAAAGATTTTATCAGTACTACCAAGAAGGAGAAGATATATTACTTCCCATCTCTCACTGTTAACAGATGATATTTAAACCGAATGGTATTTTGATATAATTTATTTGGAAGCCTTAAAATATCATATATATAGTCTCAGGAAAATTCTGCTTTTTAATTACCAAAAATATAATAATATCTAAGCTAATTTGTTATTACAGCTTCATTGCTTTGGGGAAATAGAACTTTACTTATGATATTATAAAGCTCTTCATCATAGATATTTTAAAACTTGATATTTACTTTTTTAAAACTACATTTGTGTTCAACTCTATCAATTTTTATGCTTCTTATATGTGCTAGACTTTCTGACATTTTGGGGAAAAAAAATTGCGTACTTTATGTGAACATCATAGGCAACCAGAAATGTATATGACCCCAAGAAAAAACTAGAAAAATAATTCTTGAAGCTCAGGCTTTTAAAGCCTCATTTTAATTTTTGCTAACGATTGTAATAATAAGTTTAAAAAATTATATTAAAACTATAATCTTAGGATTCACACAACCAAACTAATGACTACAGCTCTGCCATCTGAGTAGTACAGTTTAGTTCAGTTCAGTTCAGTCGCCCAGTCGTGTCCGATCCTCCGCGACCCCATGAATCACAGCACGCCAGGCCTCCCTGTCCATCACCAACTCCCGGAGTTCACTCAAACTCATGTCCACAGAGTCGGTGTTGCCATCCAGCCATCTCATTCTCTGTTGTCCCCTTCTCCTCCCGCCCCCAACCCTTCCCAGCACCAGAGTCTTTTCCAGTGAGTCAACTCGTCACATGAGGTGGCCAAAGTATTGGAGTTTCAGCTTTAGCATCAGTCCTTCCAATGAACACCCAGGATCGATCTCCCTTAGAATGGACTGGTTGGATCTCCTTGCAGTACAAGGGACTCTCAAGAGTCTTCTCCAATACCACAGTTCAAAAGCGTCAATTCTTCGGCGATCAGCTTTATTCACAGTCCAACTCTCACATCCATACATGACCACGGGAAAAACCATTGCCTTGACTAGACGGACCTTGGTTGACAAAGTAATGTCTCTGCTTTTTAATATATTATCAAGGTTGATCATAACTTTCCTTCCAAGGAGTAAGCGTCTTTTAATTTCATGACTACAATCAGCATCTGCAGTGATTTTGGAGCCCAAAAAAATAAAGTCTGACACTGTTTCCACTGTTTGTCCATCTATTTCCCATGAAGTGATGGGACCAGATGCCATGATCTTTGTTTTCTGAATGTTGAGCTTCAAGCCAACCTTTTCACTCTCCTCTTTTACTTTCATCAAGAGAGTTTTGAGTTCCTCTTCACTTTCTGCCATAAGGGTAGTGTCATCTGCATATCTGAGATTATTGGTATTTCTCTCAGCACTCTTGATTCCAGCTTGTGCTTCTTCCAGCCCAGCGTTCCTCATGATGTACTCTGCTCTGCATATAAGTTAAATAAGCAAGGTGACAATATACAGCCTTGACGCACTCCCTTTCCTATTTGGAACCAGTCTGTTGTTCCATGTAAAGTTCTGACTGTTGCTTCCTGACCTGCATACAGGTTTCTCAAGAGGCAGGTCAGGTGGCCTGGTATTCCCATCTCTTTCAGAATTTTCCACAATTTATTGTGATCCACACAGTCAAAGGCTTTGGCATAGTCAATGAAACAGAAATAGATGTTTTTCTGGAACTCTCTTACTTTCTCCATGATCCAGAGGATGTTGGCCAGCTATCTATATTTTACAGATTGGTTAATAATCACCAGATCTTCATCAAATGGATCTCAGTTATTCCTATGTTTATACTCACTTACTTAGTCATGAAATATTCAAAGACGTACAGTCAGACATGCAGAGTCAGACATTCTTGAGCAAATGAACTGAACTGATAGGACACTATATTACACAGAGTCAACTTTAATGTATGTAAACTAAAGAACAAAATTAGTCAGGATGTTGAGGTATCTCAGGACAGAATGCAGACTGTGACAAACAAATCTATCTCTACTGCAAATATATAATATAATGACAATGAAGGAAGTAGGGGAAACGAACTGACTTAAGTAATTTTGGAAAAGAATAATTTTGAGTGGAATCTGTAAACTGAAGACAAATGGAAATGTTTATAAACTCTACTCTAGTTAGTAAATTTGTTTCACATGAGGACACATGTCAACAATTCTGAAACTGTTTTCAGTGTATATTGCTATTGAGTAAGTAACTAAATGTATGGTAAATAGTGACAGCCAGGTATCTTAGTGTTGGAGTTACAGATAAGCAAAAGAAGAAGACTAGAATGAACCATGTGATACTGGGTTAGAATTGGAGACATCTCCATGATGTCTAAACTCAGTACATAAAGAAATATTTAATGATATTCATGTACATTAATGCTATTAATGATGTTTATATACATAGTTTAGTACACATATTTGTATTTTCTTGCTCTGTCCACTGAAAGGTCCTAGAAAAGAATGAAACTCCAGTAGCAACAAGTAGAGCCAGGCACCAGGGCTCCTTGGAGAAATGGCTGATACTAGGGCTGGAGTGAGGAATATACAAAATAAGTGTACAGCTTCTCATTAGGTCAGAAATTACAAAAGTGCTCCCCTTCTCCAAGAAAAATTCGCAATGATGAGGATATGTCAAAAGGATACTGGAAACAACTAAAAAAGCTCCCAATGGCCAAATCTGGAACAATTTAAATAACTAAATAAATCAAGTATGATTGGATTATAATTCAAAGTATGAAATAAATACACATGCATGCATAGTGAAAGTAGCACATTATTGAATACATAAATACATTGGGGAGTGAAGAATATGTTTCTTACAAAAATATTTCAAATAATATATGTAGATGTTTCCCCCTCAAGGAACTAGATTTTATTCCTTGCTCAACCCCCTTAGGATAGGCTGGAATAAATGGCTTACTTGTAAAGAATAGGAAGGGGAAAGGAAAAATAATAACTTTATAAATAAACCTGGCAAACGTTACATTAAGTAAGTGATGCGTGTTAACATCATCAGTGACATCATATGGATATCTTATAAACTTTGATAGATGTGATGAAAAGGGAAACTTCATCTCTCTGGTACTCTGACTGGAAATCTATAAATCCAGTCTAATCATGAGGAAAACACCAGACAAATTCAGATGAAGGGACATTCTACAGGATACTTTCCACTACCACTACAGATAAACAAGGTCATAAAAAGAAAAATACAGAAAGATGTCACAAACCAAAGGAAACCAGGAAGTGATGATATTTAACTGCACAGTAACACCCTGGTTTGGATCCTTGAAAAGAAAGAGGATGTTAAAGGCAAAACTAGTGAAATACAAATTAAGTATGAAATTTTGTTAGTAGCAATGTACTGATATTTGTTTCTTAGCCTTGCCAAATACATTAAGAAAAAAAAAATATTCATAAGGGAGGAAATTGGGTGAGACCTGTACAAGGATGCCTAGAGAAGGAAATGGCAACCCACTCCAGTATTCCCTTCTAGAGAATTCCGTGGACAGAGAAGCCTGGTGGGCTGCAGTCCATGTAGTCTCAAAGAGTCAGACACAACTGAGTGACTACCACTATAAATATATATATATATATATATATATATATATATATATATATATATATATATTCCATTAAATTGCTAGGCGATTGCTAGTAAGATTATGACCTATCTTACTGTTGTGTCTTTAGCTCCTTATAGATCACCTTCCTTCTGTTGATCACCTCCAGAATGATCTCTCTATAAAAATGCTTTCATTATTATAGTCTACTCAAAAAACCTATTGTGGATCCCCATTTCTGTAGCAGAAATCTCAAACTCCTCAATAGATATGCACATTTCCTTCATCAATTTATTCTTACCTTATCTTTCTAAACTTATGTATATATAACTTGAATGGATGAACAAATGTTTATTCAAATGGAATAACAACTGTTTATTAAACATCATTTATGAGTCAAACATTCCACTGGGTGTGTGGCACTATAGAGAGAATTAAGCTGTTATACCTGTCTTTGACTTAAATAAATGTGAGTATTCTAAGTACTAAAATAGGATGGAGAAAATAACACAAAATGGATACATAATTAACGGAGAAGAGAAATGAAAGAGATGAGTCTTGAGTAAAAGTAGAACTTTACCAATTAGAGAAGTGTATTTCATTTAAAGATAGATAATGACAAACTCAAAAAACAATAAAATTCTTGCGTAGGGAATGGTGACTGGAGTGCGTAGGGCATGTTGTAGGGACAGGTAGATAATACTAGGAGAGTCAGTTAAAGCCAGCTTCTTATGGAAGCTATAAGTAACCTCTCTGCTAAAATGCTAGGTCATCAAGGACAGCATTATGCATGATCTCGCATTGTTTTCTACTTGTTTATTGGTATGAAGTACTCTTAACAAATCTTGGCCTCCAGTCCAATTGCCAGCTAAATCTTTCATTCCTGGGTCCCAATAATGCACATTAGAGTACTGGGTTTCTTACATCGCAATTCCTGGAAATTTTTGCTTATTGTATCCTTATTTATTTATACCAGGCATCTCTGCTCCTTTATAAACAAAATAATTGGAAAACAAATTCCTTATTTCTTAAGAATTACATCAGTGAACATTCAGTTCAGTTCAGTTCAGCACTCAGCCGTGACTGATTCTTTGCGACCCCATGAATCACAGCATGCCAGGCCTCCCTGTCCATCACCAACTCCCGAGTTCATTCAAACTCATGTCCATAGAGTCGGTGATGCCATCCAGCCATCTCATTCTCTGTCGTCCCCGTCTCCTCCTGTCCCCAATCCCTCCCAGCATCAGAGTCTTTTCAAGTGAGTCAACTCGTTGCATGAGGTGGCCAAAGTATTGCAGTTTCAGCTTTAGCATCAGTCCTTCCAATGAACACCCAGGATTGATCTCCTCTAGAATGGACTGGTTGGAACTCCTTGCAGTCCAAGGGATTCTCAAGAGTATTCTCCAAAACCACAGTTCAAAAGCATCAATTCTTCGGCGATCAGCTTTCTTCACAGTCCAACTCTCACATCCATACATGACCACGGGAAAAACCATAGCCTTGACTAGACGGACCTTGGTTGGCAAAGTAATGTCTCTGCTCTTTAATATGCTATCTAGGTTGGTCATAACTTTCCTTCCAAGGAGTAAGTGTCTTTTAATTTCATGACTACAATCAGCATCTGCAGTGATTTTGGAGCCCAAAAACATAAAGTCTGACACTGTTTCCACTGTTTCCCCATCTATTTCCCATGAAGTGATGGGACAAGATGCCATGATCTTCGTTTTCTGAATGTTGAGCTTCAAGCCAAACTTTTCACTCTCCTCTTTCACTTTCCTCAAGAGGCTTTTTGGTTCCTCTTCACTTTCTGCCATAAGGGTGGTGTCATTTGCATATCTGAGGTTATTGATATTTCTCCCAGCAACCTTCATTCCAGCTTGTGCTTCCTCCAGCCCAGTGTTCCTCATGATGTACTCTGCATATAAGTTAGATAAGCAGGGTGACAATATAAAACCACTCTATACAGATAGCAAAAAAAGACCAGGAGCTGACTGTGGTTCAGATCATGAACTCTTTTTTGCCAAATTCAGACTGAAATTGAAGAAAGTAGGGAAAACCACTAGACCATTCAGATATGACCTAAATCAAATCCCTTATGATTATACAGTAGAAGTGAGAAATATATTTAAGGGACTAGATCTGATAGAGTGCCTGATGAAATATGGACGGAGGTTCATGACATTGTACAGGAGACAGGGACCAAGACCATCCCCAAGGAAAAGAAATGCAACAAAGCAAAATGGCTGTCTGAGGAGGCCTTACAAATAGCTGTGAAATGAAGAGAAGTGAAAAGCAAAGGAGAAAAAGAAAGATATAAGCATCTGAATGCAGAGTTCCAAAGAATAGCAAGGAGAGATAAGAAAGCCTTCCTCAGTGATCAATGCAAAGAAATAGAGGAAAACAACAGAATAGGAAAAACAAGAGATCTATTCAAGAAAATTAGAGATATCAAGGAACATTTCACGCAAAGATAGGCTCGATAAAGGACAGAAATGGCATGGACCTAACAGAAGCAGAAGATATTAAAAAGAGGTGGCAAGAATACACAGAAGAACTGTACAAAAAAGATCTTCATGACCAAGATAATCACGATGGTGTGATCACTCACCTGGAGCCAGACATCTTGGAATGTGAAGTCAAGTGGGCCTTAGAGAGCATCACTACGAACAAAGTTAGTGGAGGTGATGGAATTCCAATTGAGCTATTTCAAATCCTGAAAGAGGATGCTGTGAACGTGCTGCACTCAATATGCCAGCAAATTTGGAAACTCAGCAGTGGCCACAGGACTGGAAAAGGTCAGTGTTTATTCCAATCCCAAAGAACGGCAATGCCAAAGAATGCTCTATCTACCGCACAACTGCACTCATCTCACACGCTAGTAAAGTCATGCTCAAAATTCTCCAAGCCAGTGAACATTAGTATTCTGATATTTCCATTTCTAAGAAGTTCATTAAATACACTGTTGCATTTCTTTCCTTAAATTTCACTGTTTTGTTGTTTAATCACTAAGTCATGTGAGACACTTTTGCAATCCCCCATAGTCCACCTGGTTTCCTGTCCATGGGATTTTCCAGGCAAGAATGCTGTTGTTGCTTTGTCACTTCACGTTGTGTCTGACTCTGTGTGACCCCATAGACGGCAGCCGACCAGGCTCTCCCATCCCTGGGATTCTCCAGGCAAGAATACTGGAGTGGGTTGCCATTTCCTTCTCCAATGCATGAAAGTAAAAAGTGAAAGTGAAGTTGTTCAGTCATGTCTGACTCTTAGCGACCCCATGGACTGCAGCCCACCAGGCTCCTCCATCCATGGGATTCTCCAGGCAAGAGTACTGGAGTGGGGTGCCATATACTGGAGTGAATTGCCATTCCTTCTCTAGGGGATCTTCTTGACCCAAGGATCAAATCTGCCTTTCCTCCACTGCAGGCAGGTTCTTTACCACTGAGCCACTGTGAAGCCCAAAATTTCACTATTATTCAGTATTATAATGTAGCAGGAAAGAACAGTAGGGCTAGAGAGGATGGTGATGTCCCAGGCCTCAGGTGAGTTCCTGGGATGACTACCAAGTATGGATTCTTGGTTCCGTGCAGAAAAGAATTCAAGAACAAACCATTTATTAAGGATGATATATACTCCATAGACTGAGTGTGGTTCCTCTCGGATGACAAGAGAGGCACCAGGGTATGGGGTTGTCAGTTTTTACAGGGGTGGGTAATTTCATAGACTAATGAATGGGAGGAGTATTCCAGCTATTTTGGGGAAAAGGTGGGGATTTCCAGGAATTGGGCCACCATCCACTTTTTGGTCAGCTTTGGAACTGTTGTAATACCTGTGGGTATGTCATTTAGCTAACTGATGTGTTACAATGAGTGTGTACTAAGGCTCAAGGTCTAGTGGAAGTTGACTCATCTACCATCTTGGACCTAGTTGGTTCTAATCAGTATATGTCATGTCCTCAGAGCTACGTCATTCTTTTAAAGGTTGTGTCCTACCCCTTCCTATCTCAATATTATGCACAAAATGCCATTTGGTCATTTGCCTAGTGGTCTTGAATTGACATGCATGTACATTTTCTGAATCTATAAGGAAGAAGCTAGTTGTCCCAGGGAACTTTGCCCAATAACTGCAATCATGGAGATTCCCCAACTTGTCTTATGGTTATAGTGAGCAATGAATGAAATTGGATTACAGGCTCTGTTCTTTTCCTTTTGAAATTCACAACGTCTGCTAATGACCAGTAGATCATCATTGTGATCTTGAGAGACAAGGGGCGAGTTTGACAAACATTGTACAAATCAGTCAAGTTTTGCCCTCAATTTCTCTCTTTCAGGGAAATAAACTGCATGAACCACTTTTGCAGTGCCAGAGAAAATCAATTACAGTTTTAAGGCCAACGCATGAGGGAGATATTTTCATTTCTGTATTCCAGATGAGAAAACAAACACAGAGAGGCTAAGTGAATACTTTAAAATCACAAAGCCAATTAACACTGGTACTGGGACCAGTCCAGGTCTCTTGAAACAGTACTTTATAAAAATTATGAAGTTCACCAGTAGCACAGATAATGCAAATGCATTTTAGTAGAACACCTGAAAATAATCAAACTGCCTGATGCAGAATACCCTGGCCAAATTTCCATCATGGAAAAATGCTCTTTTGTGGACTGTAATTTTGAAGGCAGAAGTTGCTGAAAGCATCTTGGGCAATTAAAAGAAATAACAAAATCAATTTTGTCATGAAATTCATTCACATACCAGAGAAGCAATATTCTTCTTTTTCAATATTAACCACTGCACACAATATTTCATGCAGCTGACAGAATCATAACAATGAAAAAAAAAAAAAACCCACACAAAACAGTACATTCAATTGGTTAAAAACCAAATAGACCAGACTGTGTGTGTAAATCCAAATGTCTATAATGGTCACTGAAGGTGATCCAAATAATCACAACTTCAAAATGAAGCTCCTGATTTTTCTGAGCTGGGAATTAGGATATGTGATCTGTGTGACAGCTGTGACAGGTAACAAAAGAGAAGTTCCAATAAAGAGGCCCAAAGCTGCATAATAATGTTATAAGAAGTAATAGATATAATAACATTCATTAGGATTTGAGCTTATGGTTAGGAAAGGCAGTTTTATTCCACAGAGATTTAGGAATAGGAGAAATTTTTTCCTCCTTAACAGGAGATGTAGGCAGCTCCACAGTAAGATGATAGCTGTGTTTTCTGATTTACCTAAACTAACTGAGAGCAGTCTTCATGTTTTCTCACTGTTATTATTCTGTGAAGCTTATTTTGCTATTCCAATTCCCAGGAAGCAAAAGGTACAATCATTTTTCTTTTCACTTCTCAATTTCCTGCTATATACTTCGTATCTGGGGAGCCCAATGACCATCCAATTAATTTATACCACAAGTGAAAGGAAATTAATATAATACATTCAAAACACATGCTATATTCTACTCAAAGATGTAAAAAATAATTTTAATTTAATGTAATGAGAATAATAAGTTTTCAGCCTTAGGTATAATTGGACAATAGTCATGACATAATTTATTTTGCAACTTCTGGGATCAGTAGAAAAATCTCTCTCCTACAAACTAGTTCTCATCATATTTCTCTTTTGCCTAGATAACAGGACACAAAATTGAAAGTTAGGGAAGGAAAGAACGGTTTAGATAGGTATCTGAGATAGTTCTTTTCTTGTTAAATGGAAACTGTGTTGCTTATAGACACAGTCCTTTTCTTCTCCTGTTATATCACAGGACTCTGTTTTAAACAAAATTCTACCTGTATCATAACTATTAAATAGATCTAGAAGGTAAGGCATTTTATCAAAGAGATGATCAAGGCAGGAAAGATAAATGACAGTATTTGTTTTCTATTGCTGTGTAATAAATTACCAAAACTTTAGTGGCTTAATACAACATAAAAGTATCATTTCACAGTTCTGTAAGTCAAAGTCTGAGTGGGTTTGACTGCTTTCTCTGCTCTAAGTTTCACAGACCACAATCAAGGTTTCAACTGGTCTGTGCTCTTATCAGAAGGCTTTAGGAGAAAATCCTCTCTCATGCTCACTCCAGTTGTTGGCCAGATTCAATTCCACATGGCTATAGAACAGATGACTTCCCTGGTGGCTCAGATGGTAAAGCGTCTGTCTACAATGTGGGAGACCCAGGTTCGATCCCTGGGTTGGGAAGATACCCTGAAGAAGGAAATGGCAATCCACTCCAGTATTATTGCCTGGAACATCCCATGGACAGAGGAGCCTGGTAGGCTATAGTCCATGGGGTCGCAAAGAGTCAGACATGACTGAGCGACTTCACTATAGAACAGACAAAGGTCCATATATCAAAGCTATGGTCTTTCTAGTAGTCATATACAGATGTGAGAGTTGGACCATAAAGAAGGCTGAGCACCAAAGAATTGACAGTTTGAAACTGTGGTGCTGGAGGAGACTCTTGAGAGTCCATTGGACAACAAAGAGATGACCAAGAGTCAATCCTAAAGGAAATCAACCCTGAATATTCATTGAAAGGATTGACGCTAAAGCTGAAGCTCCAATACTTTAGCCACTTGATGAAAAGAACCAACTCATTGGAAAATTCCCTGATACTGGGAAAGATTGAGGGCAGGAGGAGAAGGTGGTGACAGAGGAAGAGATGGTTGGATGGCATCACCAAATCAATGGACATGAGTTTGAGCAAGCTCTGGGAGATAGAGAAGGACAGGGAAGCCTGGCATGCTGCAGTCCATGGGTTGCAAAGTGTTGGACATGACTGAGTAATTGAACAACAACAATAGAACTGAAGTCACCACTTCCTTGTTGGCTATTATTCAAGAACCTTTTTTTAAAAATTATTTTTACTGGCATATAGTTGCTTTATGATGTAGTTTATACCTTACAGCAAAATGAATCATCCGTACATTTACACATATCCCCACTGTTTTGGATTCCTTTCCCATTCAGGTCATCACAGTGCATTAAGTAGAGTTCGCTGTACTATACAGTATGTTCTCATTAGTTACATATTTTATACAAGGGATCAATACCATATATGTGTCAATTCCAACTTCCCAATTCCTCCCAACCCCGCTTTCCCCTAGTACATATATACAAAGCAGTATTACTCAACCATAAATAGGAATAAAATTGGCTCATTTGTATAGACGTGGATGGAACTAGAGAGTGCCATAGAAAGTGAAGTAAGTCAGGGGTCTTTTAGAGACCAACTGCATTCCCTTTAGGCATTACTCTTCTCATCTTCAGAGTAATTAATCTTGGCTGAGTCTTTCTCCAGCTTCAAATCTCTCTGATCACTCCTTCTGCCTCATCTTTACCATTTTCAGTTTTAAAAATTCTCTGCTTTTATGGCTCACATGATTAGATTAGATCCATTCAGATTATCCTAAATAATCTCACTATGTTAAAGTCTTTAATGTTAATTACACTTGCAAATTGTCTTGTCCCACACAAAAAGTAATATAACTGCTGGGATTAAGACACAGACATCTTTTGTCAGGGGCATGGGGAGAGGGTGTCTACCACTGTAACCTACTCAAGATCAAACAGTTAACAAAAAATGTAGTCGTTTATTAAAACATAGAGCTCTTACCCATTTGAACGCAAAATTCCAAAGAACAGCAAGCAGAGATAAGAAAGCCTTCCTCAGTGATCAGTGCAAAGAAATAGAGGAAAACAATAAAATGGGAAAGACTAGAGATCTCTTCAAGAAAATTAGAGATACCAAGGGAACATTTCATGCAAAGATGGGCACAGGAAAGGACAGAAATGGTATGGACCTAACAGAAGCAGCAGATATTAACAACAGGTGGCAAGAATACACAGAAGAACTATAAAAATAAAAGATCTACATGAACTAGATAACCATGATGGTGTGATCACTCACCTACAGCTAGACATCCTGCAGTGCAAAGTCAAGTGGGCCTCAGGAAGCATATGAACAAAGCTAGTGGAGGTGATAGAATTTCAGTTGAGCTATTTAAAATCCTAAAAGATGATGCTGTAAAGTGTTGTGCTCAATATGACAGCAAACTCGGAAAACTCAGCAGTGGCCATAGGACAGAAAAAAGTCAGTTTTCATTCAAATCCCAAAGAAAGGCAATGCCAAATAAAGTTCAAACTACTGCACAATTGAACTCATCTCACACACTAGCAAACTAATGCTTAAAATTCTCCATGCCAAGCTTCAACAGTACGTGAACCGTGAACATCCAGATGTTCAAGCTGGATTTAGAAAAGGCAGAGGAACCAGAGATCAAATTGCCAACATCCATTGGATCATCAAAAAAGCAAGAGAGTTCTAGAAGAACATCTACTTCTGCTTTATTGACTTCAACAAAGCCTTTGACTGTGGATCACAACAAACTGTGAAAAATTCTTCAAGAGATGGGAATACCTGACCACCTTACTTGGCTCCTGAGAAATCTGTATGAAGTTAAGAAACAACAGTTAGAATGGGACATGAAACAGCAGACTGGTTGCAAATTGGGAAAGGAGTATATAAAGGCTATATACTGTCACCTTGCTTATTTAACTTCTATGCAGAATACATCATGCGAAATCAGGGACTGGATGAAGTACAAGCTGGAATCAAGATTTCCAGGAGAGATATCAATAACCTCAGAAATGCAGATGACACCACCCTTTTGGCAGAAAGTGAAGAAGAACTAAAGAGCATCTTGATGAAAGTGAAAGAGGAGAGTGAAAAAGTTGGCTTAAAGTTCAACATTCGGAAAACTAAGATCATGGCATCTGGTTCCATAACTTCATGGCAAACAGATTGGGAAACAATGGAAACAGTGAGACATTTTATCTTCTTGGGCTTCAAAATCACTGTAAATGGTGACTGAAGCCATGACATTAAAAGACACTTGCTCCTTGGAAGGAAAGCTATGACCAACCTAGACAGCATATTAAAAAGCAGAGATATTTATTACTTTACTGACTAAGGTCCGTCTAGTCAAAGCTACGGATATTTCAGTAGTCATTATGGATGTGAGAGTTGGACTATAAAGAAAGCCAAGAGCCGAAGAATTGATGATTTTTGAACTGTGGTGTTGGAGAACACTCTTGAGAGTCCCTTGGACTGCAAGCAGATCCAACCAGTCCATCCTAAAGGAAATCAGTCCTGAATATTCATTAGAATGACTGATGCTGAAGCTGAAACTCTAATTCTTTGGGCACCTAATGCGAAGAGCTGACTCATTTGAAAAGACCCTGATGCTGGGAATGATTGAAGGCAGGAGAAGAAGGGGCCAACAGAGGATGAGATGGATGGATGGCATCACTGAGTGGATGAACATGAGTTTGAGCAAGGCCTGGGAGTTGGTGATGGACAGGGAAGCCTGGCATGCTGCAGTCCATGGGGTCGCAAAGAGTTGGACACGACTGAGGGACTGAACTGAAACTGAAGGGCTCTACCACCTAGTACATAGCTCTTTCTACTAAGCTTTGGTACCCTGTCATTTATGTTCCAGGTTAGTTAACAAAGACCAGTAAGTCACCACAACTACAATGAATAGTAAATATTATATCTTGAGAATAAGAATGCTGCTGAAAATGGAAAAATATATGAAGTTTTATTAAGAATTCCAAGAAACCAGTGATTTCTAAATAATGTATTATAATTTTTCAGTAAAAATCTCACTCTTTTAATTATATAAAGTTAGTAGGTAAAGGGAATTCGATTTCCTTTTAATAAAATGTTTTTATGAAATGACAAAATACTGATTACAAAAATTATCTGAGATCAGCCAGAATGTAATTAATTTTTCCAGCTTGATTGTTAAGGTATTTTAAAGGAGTTTGATCTGGTTGGTCTCTCTTACTATATGAATTCAAAGAAAAGCCATACACTGATTTTGATTTTAATTCCATTGAAGGTAAAACTCTCTCTCTCTCTCTCTCTCTCTCAGATACTCAGAAACCCCTCTTCTAAGCTTCCGTTCCGTTCCGTTCAGTTGCTCAGTCGTGTCCGACTCTTTGCGACCCCGCGGACTGTAGCCTACCAGGCTTCTCCATCCATGGGATTCTCCAGGCAAGAATACTGGAGTGGGTTACCATTTCCTTCTCCAGGGGATCTTCCTGACCCAGGGATCGAACCCGGCTCTCCCGCATTGGAGGCAGACGCTTTAACCTCTGAGCCAAGTGCCTAGCTAATGTTGTTTTAAATGTGCCACTATCTGTGATTTCAATCCAATCACTTCACCTCTCTGGGCCTCATTTTGTCTACCTATGAGTTAAAGGGCATGACCTAGATAATCTTGATTGTTCACAATAGGTCTGATTTTCTATTATTTCAATATCTCAAATATTCAAATGAAATATCCTTGGCAATTTATTTATTTACAAAGTGATATTTTGCTCAGAGATTTTACTGAATATTTACTGGCATTCTGAATGAGAGATCTTTAATGCCAAAATGTGAATGTTTAAAATTTGAAAACCAATTAGTCATATGATTCCAAGCTGTTGCCATAGGTCTTATTGCTATATTTTCAAAAAAGAGGGTGCTTTCTGAACAATGAGGTCTGTACTGTTCTTAATGAGTTATTCTCTGACCAGAAACTCCTCAGTGCCTCTGAAGGCAACTTAATATATATTATTCTAACTTTACTTTTTCTATGTATTTTAGAAAATAGAGGTAAAGCTAGAAGGCTGAAAAACACAGTCCAAAATCTCCCTAGTCCATTTTAAATACTACTGTAAAACTTTGATCAACTTCCTAATGGAATCATGGAAAGGAGGCCTGATTGTTGGTTTTTCCATTTAGCAATCTAGTAAGATGGCTATGAGAAAGACAGAGATAACTTTTAATTAAGGTAGGCTAACTTCTATAACAAGTCAATACCCAAATTAAAGTGGTTTAACACAGTAGAGGTGTATTTCTTTATTCAATGTATATTGGTTGTGGTGATGGGGGTGGCATGACTTCTGTTCCATACAGCTGTTCAGGAATGCATGCTGCTAGCAGCTCTGCAATCTTCAATAGATGATTTCCAAAGTCATTCTTGGAGACAATATACAGCCAGAACATTGGGAAAGAGCATGAAGGATGCCAAATAGAATATTTGGATGGGTCAAGCTTGAAAGAGTATGTACTATTGAGAAATAGTACATACTCTTTCAAGCTTGACCCATCATAGTACATACTCTTTCAAGCTTGACCCATCCAAATATTCTATCATTCACATGGCCCAACCTAACTGTATGAAGGCTGGGAAATGCAGCCCAAGTCATATGTATTAAACAAGAAACCTTCAGTTGATTGGGCAAAGCTCAATCACATTAATGAAGATAATCTTCCTTAGTTAAAGTAAACTAATTGTACAAGTTAACTACATCTACAAAAAATCTTTTGTAGCAAAACCTAGATTAGTGTGTGACTGAAAGTGAATAACTGAGTACTATAACCTAGCCAAGTTGAAACAGAAAACTAACCATCACAGTATCTACTGGAGGAGTGTATACAGTGCAAAGATTTTTTATTTCCTAATAGCTAAAATGAATCTCTCTCAAGGATGATACCTGGTTTGGCTGTAAACAAAAAATAAAGGGTTGTTTTACTGAAGATATCTTTTCAAGTAAGGACAAGCTTATTGGTTTCCGATGATTATTATTTTCAATACCTCTGATGAAAGACCCTATTAATAAATCATGGTCAGTGTACCACAGATGTCAAATTGGTTAAGAAGAGAATTTTACACTTAAAGGCAGCCAAAATGTATATCAGGAAGAACTGTAACCTACAATATGCTGTCTCCCCTAATGGGCTTCCCTGATCTCTCAGACAGTAAGAATCTGCCTGTAACACAGGAGATCCAGACTTGATCCCTGAGTCAGGAAGATCCTCAGGAGACAGAAAAGGCTACCTACTCCAGTATTCTTGCCCTTCAGCAAGCAGAGCAATGTGACCCACATTATCAGGCAAAAATCTTGATAAATTCAGTAAACCATAAATGAATGATATTTTAAAACACACAACTATTAATAAAATGATCCACATATAACAATTATGACACAACCTTGGGAATGATTAAAATTAATTTGCCAATCTACTAATGCTTTTACAGTGATTTACATATGATAAATATAAATATATTTATAGAAATATAAATCTTACATGAAATGAGTCCACTTATACCTAAAAATCATTTGAAGGAATATCTACAGCAGCAAAATAAATGGATCCATTTGAGGGAAATTTACATGAAGTTTAATATTAAAGAATAAAATATGTTTTACTGGTCACCATTATCACTTATGTTGACCGTATTCATAAGATAAATTCTTCCTTTCACTTTGCCTTTGGAGACTCAGCTTCCAAAGTTGCATAGGGAGAAGAAACAATGGTTACAAATGAAGAGAGGAATAAAAATCAAGTGTAGACAAAGTAAGTTTTAGTAAACAGAGCGGTCAGTGACAATTACTTTCAGTTCTTTTTTTCTCACGGTTGATAATGCCTTTATCCCACTGAACAGCTCTCTCTGTGGCTGGAACTGAATGCATGATGAAACTCTAATCTCCAATGTGATATTTGGAGACAGGATCTTTGGGAGGTAATTAGGCCATGACTTGTATTAGTGCCCTTATAAGAAAAGACACAAAAGAAATTTTATCTCTTCCTCACTCTTTGCTTAACCCCCTTAACTGTCCCCTTCCCTCCCTCTCTCTTTGTGAGGACACACCAAGAAGATGGCCATCTTAACACCTGGATGAGGGCTCCCACCAGGCACCCAATCTACTACCACCTTGATCTTGTACTTCCAAACTTCCACAACTGTGAGAAATAAATATTTGCTGAATAAGGCACTCACTCTATGGTCATTTGTTACAGGAGCTTGAACTGGCTAAGACAGATGGGGATATGCCTGTAATGGGCAAAATCTTCAATGATTAATGAAAGATGACACCATTCATAACAGAGTTGATGGTTATGCTACTTTCATAGAAAACTAAACCAAAATCCTTTTAGCCAATTACTTACAATCTGTGACTTTGATAACTTTTTATTTTAAAAAGACAGAAATCTAAAATTCCAATTTGGATCCATGTGGAAAAGCTGGTTAACAGTCAATAAAAGACAAATGATCTCTTTCTAAATATATTTTAGTACAGATCAAGAGAGTATAAGATTGTTCACCAACTATATGGCTGAAACTGTGTCTTCAATAGCCTTTAAAAAGCTCCTTGATCTTTGCTCTTCTATCTCAGGAACATTTATCAATGACAGATTAAGACCCTGAAAAGCCTTGATTTAGATTCTTTAGTCCCATTCTTCATTGTTATCATGAACCTTGGAAAAATAATTTTAAGAGTATGAGTGAAGAAGAAATTTGTTCTGAAAACTCTGATGTATAAATAATACTTTTTGATTATTAAATATGGCTGAGACCATAGGCATCAAGTCAGAGTACAGAAAATCTTTGCTCAAGATGCTCACGACCTAAAACTAAGTGTGCAGGGTTTCATGAGTCACTCTAAAATTCACAAGTTTTACAGGAGTAGAAATATACCTAGCTGATGCATAGTAATGGCTGTACTGTACTTAGTTGATTAATCTTGTCCTACTCTCCACGATTCCGTGGACTGTAACACAGCAGTCTCCTCTCTCCATGGGGATTCTCCAGGCAAGAATATTAGAGTGGGTTGCCATGCCCTCCTCCAGGGGATCTTTCCAACCTGGGAATCGAACACAGGTCTCCCACATTGCAGGCAGACCCTTTAATGTCTGAGCCACCAGGAAAGCCTAATTAATTATAGACAGATTTTTCAACTATCAGAAATTATTAACTTTCTGGTAATCCTCAAAGGAGACGAGTATCACCCATATTTCAGAGGAGTTTCAAGTATCTGGTGGTGTTTTTCACTGTTCAATGACTAGAGTACCATACTAGCATTTAGTGAGTATCTGGCAGAGTTGTTACAGTGCCCCACATAACAAACAGTTGTCCCACCGAAAATTCCAATATGGCCCCCTTTAAGATACAGTGAAAAATGGAATTGCACTCTTAATTATAACAGACAATGTACTACAATGATGGTATACTTTCTTCACAATTACAGGCCCATCAAAATCCATTTCAATATGTCAGAATTCATCATGAGTGCTGCAATATGGACCATTCCATGTTTAAAAACGTTAGGACTTTAGACCTGAATGAATTATAAACTCTTATAAAGAACTATTGTACTATGTAAGTTTCTGCTTTGTTGTTGTTGTTCAATTGCTCAGTCGGATCCAACTCTTTGCAACCCCATGGACTGCAGCATGCCAGGCTTCCCTGTGCTTTAAGCCTCCCTGAGTTTGCTCAAACTCATGTCCATTGAGTTGATGATACCATCCAACCATCTCATCCTCAGTTTTCCACTTCTCCTGCCCTCAGTCTTTCCCAGCATCAGGGTCTTTTCCAATGAGTCAGCTCTTCAAATCAGGTGGCCAAAATATCGCAGCTTCTGCTTCACCATCAGCCCTTTCAACGAATATTCAGGACAGATTTCCTTTAGGTTTGATGTCCTTGCAGTCCATGGGACTTTCAAGAGTCTTTTCCAACACCACAGTTCAAAACCATCAATTCTTCTTTGCTCGGCCTTCTTAATGGTCCAAATCTCACGTTCATACATGGCAACTGGAAAACCTGTAGCTTTGATGATAGAAACATTTGTCAGCAGTGATATCTGCTTTTTAATGCTATGTGTAGGTATATCATAGTTTTTCTTCCAAGGAGCAAGTGTCTTTTAATTTTGTGGCTACAGTCACCATCCCCAGTGATTTTGGAGCTCAAGAAAGTAAAACCTGTCACTGTTTTCATTGTTTCCTCATTTATTTGCCATGATGTGATGGGACCAGAGGCAGGGAATCTTAGTTTCTTAAATGTTGAGTTTTACTCCAGATTTATCTCTCTCATCTTTCACTTTCCTCAAGAGGCTCTTTACTTCCTCTTTGCTTTCTGCCATTAGGATGATGTCATCTACATATCTGAAGTAAGGAAATGTGATACCTCAAGCTCTGTTCTTCTTTGACAAGATTGTTTTGGCTATTCAGGATTTTATGTGTTTCCATACAAATTTTAAAATTATTCTAATTCTGTGAAAAATAGTATCGGCATTTTGATAAGGATTACATTGTATCTTAGATTGCCTTGGGTAGTATGGTCATGTTAATACTGCCATTCCATGAACACAGAGTATCTTTCCATTTATTTCTGTCATTTTCAAATTCTTCCATCAATTTCTTATAGTTTTCTGAGTACTGATCTTTTACCTCCTTAGGTAGGCTCATTTCTAGGTACTTTAATCCTTTGATGTAATAGTAAATGGGATTCTTAACTTTTCTGATAATTCAATGTTAGTGTATAGAAATGAAATAGACTTATATATGTTAATTGGATATCCTGCAATTTTACCAAATTCATTGATGAGCTAGTAGTTTTTTGGTAAGGTTGATCCTTAATATGGTTAACCACTTTGATCACACAGGGTATTGTAGGCCATGGTAAGATTTTATTTTATCCTACCTGTGATTAAAAGACATTGAAGGGTTCAAAAGCAGAAGAATGGAATAATTTGATTTATACTTTTAAAAAGATTATTCTGGGTGCTCTGATATAAGAGATTATCATGGGACAAAAATGTCAATTAGCTGGAGCATTGTACTAGACACTAGGTAGGATTTGCAAGTAAACAAAGACAATATACTTGGATCATAAAATCAGTTAACATAAAACATTTTGTTATCAATAGAACATAAATATGCAACTTTGCTACATTAGTGGTAAAGATTATAAATGTTATGGAATTTAAAATGAGACTTCAGTGTGAAAGGTAGGAATTGAGTTGATGCAAGATACATAAGTAGTGAAGGGATGGCATTCCTGGAAAAAGATAAAAAGTTACAGATGGTATGATGGTAATATGTTTGTGGTAGAGGGGAGAGTGGACTGAGTAAGTCTGAGGATTTGAGGATTCTTTTTAATGAGCAGCATGCCAGGACTAGTTCATATTAGGATGACATTGACCATTCAGGGGTTTGGGGTGGAGAAAGCGAGTTGCTACTCTTTGCTTCTCTTATTGATGTGATAGGGTGTGCCTAAATTCAACAGTATATAGGGTTGAAAATACCAAAGAAAGAAGAAAACTTAAATCTTCTTCCCTCTTTTTACTGATATTGTGATACTTACCAAACTCACTGATCTTCTTTAGCAAATCTCAAGGGTAAGATCTGGCTAACAGACAACAGTAAGTTAGTTGAGACATTCAAGAGTTCTTGTACCAGAATAGTGACCAGAGGAGGGGGATTTCAGCTATGTGCAACCCCATGGGAAGAACTAGATTGAGTACTGAAGAGCAAATAGGCTCTGACATCTCGAGGATGATATTTGTAGCTTGCTATTCCACTTAAAATGGACAGTAAAAATCTGAGTTTGCCAACTATTATTTACCATCTCATAATGAGGCTCTAATGCTAAATTTAGGTGAAAGAATACAGTGGCAAATATCATATTTTGAAAATTCACCAGCAGGATGATCCTATTGAGTATGGAAAGGTCTAGATGCTTTAAAGGAGACAAGCAATTGTATTATGAGCATTATTTTATTTTTATTTAGTAACTTACCAGTGGGGTAAAACGATTTGCCATCTATCCCTTTACTAATATACTGATTCATGGCCAAGGTCAGATCAATTTTATTTTAACTGAAAATACGATCACTTTACTCCAATTCAGAATGAAAATCAGGAACACTGGTTTTGTAAAATGAATTCATCTTTTTTACTTTTTGGGGTGCTACTGAATCATCATTTTAATTTGCTTGTGATCTTCTCACATTGTTATTCTAGTTCTTTTTAAAAATCTTTTGAATTTGACTAAATATCTTTCTTTTTAAATACAAGATATTACCTTGTAATACAAGGTAATACAAGGTGTTACCAAGCAGTGTCTAGCACACGTTTCTTTTTTTTTCAATATTTAATTGGCATCATATTTTTACTTTTTAAGTTTCTCTCTTGGCTGGTGAGGCTTTTAAATTACCTCCCAGAAGACTGGATATTGCTCTTAAATAAATAAAAAATTGAATCAACCAACAACTGATAACTTTCAATCTGAGCACATGTGAGTGATAAGGATTAGTGAGTATGTATGTATAAATTTAGATATTCGTTACTTGACGGCAAACGGGAGTTGGAATCTGTAATTTCATAGCCTGAACTGCTTTTTCTGATTTTCCATCTAATCAAATCTTCTTGTCATATTCCTTATTACTTGGGGCTTATGAACCCCAACTGTTGTATTTGAAACTGAAATTGAGACTAATTCATTAAGCTCATTTCAGGATGTAATTGGGTGAGAATGGTTTAATGTGTTAACTTGCATTTAACTAGGACCTCTTAGAGACCCTAATTGATACAAAGGATATTATGCCAATGAAAAACAACAGATTGTGGCAAGAGAATGGGAATATACTTATACTGCTGGTCATACTGCTAAATACATGTTTATGGAAGCTGGATCCCCAACAAAGATCTGGTAAAGAATGGCAAGCATACAAAAACATCTATGCCAATTAAAAATTAGAAATAAGATTTGAATGTAACAAAATTTAGCATATAATATGTTTTAAAATATAATTTAGCATATAATATATTTTTAAATATTCGGCTGTCCCCACATGATGGGTTAATATTAGTGTATCACTGTTCATTTATTCAAAAATATATTGTGAACCAGACACAAATAAATATGGAAGAACATTAGAAAATAATTTATTCATTAATTTTAGGTTACACTACTCTAATGAAAACATCTACAATTACAGTAGACTTCACAGTGATATCTATAATACCAAACATATGTTTATTTCTCAGTTCCAGAGTTGATAGAAGAAAAATATTTTTTCCTTCCATCTTACTGCTTTACACTGTACTATGGTGTTGATCTTGACCTTAAATTCAAACCAGGCTTTGAGAGGGATTAAAAAAAACAACCCAGATACACAGGAAAAACTTGTCTTCCAGATAGAAATGACTTAGATCTTACATACATTACATACATTCACATTCTGTTGACTTGAACTAGTATTATGGTTACAGCAGCTGAATAGGAGGATGAGAAATGTAAATTCTAACTGAGCATGTGGCTATTTGGCCAAGAAGAAGGGGAGAACAAATTTGGGGGCATAAGTTTCTTTCTCTGTAACTGAATTTTAACAACTGGCAATAATTCACTGCTTCAAAGTCTTAGTCATTTGCCCAACGTTTTGTTGCCTGTATATTATATTCTGAGAAGTAGAATCAAAGTGAGGAATTATCAGTTCAGTTCAGTTCAGTTCAGTCGCTCAGTCGTGTCCGAGTCTCTGCGACCCCATGAATCACAGCACGCCAGGCCTCCATGTCCATCACCAACTCCCGGAGTTCACTCAAACTCATGTCCACAGAGTCGGTGATGCCATCCAGCCATCTCATTCTCTGTCGGCCCCTTCTCCTCCCGCCCCCAACCTTTCCTAGCATCGGAGTCCTTTCCAGTGAGTGATAGGAAGACTGACCTCTTGGAAAAGAAAAGCAGTCTCCTCAGGAGAGAAGAGGAGAGAAAGCTACTTTCCCCTTTTTTCTAACTGTATCTTGGGTTTTCTCTTTATTGAAGACTCCAAAATGCAAGTCTGAGTCTCGCCTTTTGGCTTATCAGCACCATGTGCTGCACCTGTAGCTCCATTAGTATTCTTCCTCACCGTGGATTGTTAGTGAGCAAGGTGTCTGGCAACAGCTCTCTCTCTCACCGAATACCCAAGAACACCAATCATTGATCTTCTTTTTGCCTTAGATCTTGAAGTATAGTTTAAAGGAAATACATTTAAAGTAGCCTTTTCCTTTCTCTGTGTAAAAGGAGAAAATATGCTTGTATTATAATCAGGAATATTCTCTTTTGAAATTTCAGATACTACTTGTGTAGGTCAGTTTTCTCCTGGAGAAATGCTGGAAAGGCTCCAAGGGAGATTGACCTGAGGTCCACGTTTTGGTATGGAGGTCCTCTGTAGGGAGGTCCTCTGTGTGAAAAATGATTCCTTTGTGGATGGCCAAGCCTGGCATCAGGAAAGCTGGAGTCACCTTGAAATCCATACCCTCTTTGAGGGGTGAGTGTAGATGCTAAAGGAACAGTGGTAGATGACTTCTAATTGCCACTGCTTATTGTGGTAGGCTTACTGCTGTTAGAGGAGGGGTGCTGGTACCTCAAAGAGGTCCTGATTGCAAAGTCGAACCAGTAACTTGGAACTCTGTGGCTATTCCTTTTTCTCTCCAGATTGCATCTGTTCAGTATTCGATTGCTTTATCCATTGTATGGGCAGAAGCATCTGAGATCTGGGTGGAGGATCCCTGACAAAAAACATTGGCCCACTCTTTTGAGTCCCAGGGACGAAGTCATCATCGCTATCAGAAAAAGAAGGGTGAAATTGTTGCTGGTTCATTTTTAGCCTAGCCAAACAGGATGTCTGGCTCTAGGTGAGTGATCACACCATCGTGATTATCTGGGTCATGAAGATCTTTTTTGTACAGTTCTTCTGTGTATTCTTGCCACATCTTCTTAATATCTTCTGCTCCTGTTAGGTCCATACCATTTCTATCCTTTATTGAGCTCATCTTTACAGGAAATGTTCCCTTGGTATCTCTAATTTTCTTGACAAGATCTCTAGTCTTCGCCATTCTATTGTTTTTGTCTATTTCTTTTCACTGATCACTGAGGAAGGCTTTCTTATCTCTCCTTGCTCTTCTTTGGAACTCTGCATTCAAATGGGTATATCTTTTCTTTTCACTTCTCTTCTTTTCACAGCTATTTGTAAGGCCTCGTCAGATAGCCATTTTGCTTTTTGGCATTTCTTTCTCTTGGGGATGGTCTTGATCCCTGTCTCCCATACAATATCACAAACCTCCGTCCATAGTTCATCAGGCACTCTGTCTTTCAGATCTAGTCCCTTAAATCTATTTCTCACTTCCACTGTATAACCAGAAGGGATTTGATTTAGGTCATACCTGAATGGTCTAGTGGTTTCCCCACTTTCTTCAATTTAAGTCTGAATTTGGCAATAAGGAGTTCATGATCTGAGCCACAGTCAGCTCCTGGCCTTGTTTTTGCTGACTGTATACAGCTTTTCCATCTTTGGCTGCAAAGAATATAATCTGATTTCGGTGTTGGCCATCTGGTGATGTCCATGCGTAGAGTCTTCTTTCGTGTTGTTGGAAGAGGGTGTTTGCTATGACCAGTGTATTCTCTTGGCAAAACTCTTTTAGTCTTTGCCCGGCTTCATCCTGTACTCCAATGCTAAATTTGCCTGTTACTCCAGGTGTTTCTTGACTTCGTCCTTTTGCATTCCAGTCCCCTATAATGAAAGGACATCTTTTTTGGGTGTTAGTTCTAAAAAGTCTTGTAGGTCTTCATAGAACTTTTCAACTTCAGCTTCTTCAGCATTGCTGTTCAGGGCATAGACTTGGATTACTGTGATATTCAATAGCTTGCCTTGGAAACAAACAGAGATCATTCTGTCATTTCGGAGATTGCATCCAAGTACTGCATTTTGGAGTCTTTTGTTGACTATGATGGCTACACCATTTCTTCTAAGGGATTCCTGCCCACAGTAGTAGATATAATGGTCATCTGAGTTAAATTCACCCATACCAGTCCATTTTAGTTCACTGATTCCTAGAATGCCGACATTCACTCTTGCCATCACCTGTTTGACCACTCCAATTTGCCTTGATTCATGGACCTAACATTCCAGGTTCCTAAGCAATATTGCTCTTATAGCATCTCACCTTGCTTCTATCACTAGTCACATCCGCAACTGGGTGTGGTTTCTGCTTTGGCTCCATCCCTTCATTCTTTCTGGAGTTATTCCTCCACTGATCCTACCAACCTGGCAAGTTCATCTTCCAGTGTCCTATCTTTTTGCCTTTTCATACTGTTCATGGGGTTCTCAAGGCAAGAATACTGAAGTCATTTGCCATTCCTGTCTCCAGTGTACCACATTCTGCCAGACCTCTCCACCATGACCCGTTCATCTTGGGTGGCCCCATACAGCATGGCTTAGTTTCATTGAGTTAGACACCCTGTGTTCCGTGTGATCAGATTGCCTAGTTTTCTGTGACTGTGATGTCAGTCTGTCTGCCCTATAATGCCCTCTCTTAGCACCTACCATCTTACTTGTGTTGCTCTTACCTTGGATGTGGGGTATCGCTTCATGGCTCCTCCAGCAAAGCACAGCCACAGCTCCTTAATTAGATGTGGGGTATCTCCTCACAGCCGCTCATGACCTAGTACATGGGGTATCGCCTCTCGGCAAGTCCTGAGCCACACAGCTTGAAATTCCAGACGTTCAAGCTCTTAAAGGATACTCTCAAATTGAATAAACCAAGTGGAGCTATATGCTTAAAAGATGGGCCTGGGCATTCCACCTTCCCCT
Source organism: Moschus berezovskii (assembly GCF_049115385.1). NCBI lineage: Eukaryota > Metazoa > Chordata > Mammalia > Artiodactyla > Moschidae > Moschus > Moschus berezovskii. The sequence goes on from NC_142488.1 coordinate 104,477,134, forward strand.
CATGCAACAGTGGTTCCTGGGCATGTGACCATGAGACCAGGAACAGCCACAGCACGTGTACTAATACTTTTTGCTTCTTCCCGTCCGATTTGCTGCACGCCTAAAGCAGTGGGCACAGGACTGGAAAGAAAGCCAATGCCAAAGAATGCTCACACTACTGCACAACTGCACTCATCTCCCTTGTGGCTCAGCTGGTAAAGAATCCGCCTGCAATGAGGGAGACCTGGGTTCGATCCCTGGGTTGGGAAGATCCCCTGGAGAAGGGAAAGGCTACCCACTTCAGTATTCTGGCCTGTATAGAAACTGTAAAGTCCATGGGGTCGCAAAGAGTCGGATATGACTGAGTGACTTTCACTTCACTTCACACGCTAGTAAAGTCATGCTCAAAATTCTCCAAGCCAGGCTTCAAAAATACATGAACCATGAACTTCCAGATGTTCAGGAGGGTTTTAGAAAAGGCAGAGGAACCAGAGATCAAATTGCCAATATCCTCTAGATCAATGAAAAAGCAAGAGAGTTCCAGAAAAAAAACATCTATTTCTGATTTATTAACTATGCCAAAGCTTTTGACTGTGTGGATCACAATAAACTGTGGAATATTCTGAAAGAGATGGGCATACCAGACCACCTGACCTGCCTCGTGAGAAACCTATATGCAGGTCAGGAAGCAACAGTTAGAACTGGACATGGAACAAAAGACTGGTTCCAAATACGAAAAGGAGTATGTCAAGGCTGTATATTGTCACCCTGCTTATTTAACTTATATGCAGAGTATATCATGAGAAATGGTGGGCTGGGGAAAGCACAAGCTGGAATCAAGATTGCCGGGAGAAATATCAATAACCTCAGATATGCAGATGACACCACCCTTATGGCAGAAAGTGAAGAAGAACTAAAGAGCATCTTGATGAAAGTGAAAGAGGAGAGTGAAAAAGTTGCCTTAAAGCTCAACATTCAGAAAACTAAGATCATGGCATCTGTTTCTTTCACTTCATGGCAAATAGATGGGGAAACAGTGGAACTAGTGGCTGACTTTATTTTGGGGGGCTCCAAAATCACTGCGGATGCTGATTGCAGCCATGAAATTAAAAGACGCTTACTCCATGAAAGGGAAGTTATGACCAACCTAGACATCATATTAAAAAGCAGAGACATTACTTTGCCAACAAAGGTCTGTCTAGTCAAGTTTATGGTTTTTCCAGTGGTCATGTATGGATGTGAGCGTTGGACTGTGAAGAAAGCTGAGCGCTGAAGAATTGATGTTTTTGAACTGTGGTGTTGAAGAAGATTCTTGAGAGTCCCTTGGACTGCAAGGAGATCCAACCAGTCCATTCTAAAGGAGATCAGTCCTGGATGTTCTTTGGAAGGACTGATGTTGAAGCTGAAACTACAATACTTTGGCCACCTGATGCGAAGAATTGACTCATTTGAAAAACCCTGTTGCTATGAAAGATTGAGGGCAGGAGGAGAAGGGGCCGACAGAAGATGAGTTGGTTGGATGGCATCACTGACTCAATTGACATGAATTTGGGTGGACTCCGGGAATTGGTGATGGTCAGGGAGGCCTGGTGTGCTGCGGTTCATGGGGTCGCGAAGAGTCGGACACAACTGAGTGATTGCACTGAACTGAACTGAAAAGCTGCTTGTTTTCTTCTCTTAATGTTTTCCTTTCTGCTGTAAAGTCACCAATAAAGTTCAGATTTTGCTGTTAGATATCATTAAGTTCTTGCTGTAGCGTATTCCTGTACATTTCATTTACTGTACAGCAGTCACATACTTCGGCATTTAATTGATCTTGCAGGTCATAGATAATGCCATTCAGGACTTTCTGTTGCTCCATCAACTCTTTAATTCTGGCTATGGAGCCTGTCTACCTCCCGTCTGACAATCGCTCTTTCATCAAACTGGTTACTTTCCCCTGTAGCCAGTGTATCTCTCTGTCATGGAGGTCTTTCAGTGTTAGTCAGGTTGTTTTAAAAGTGTCAGATGATACATCACAAAGGCTAAACTATATTTCATCTCTTTCGGAAGATCTCTGCCCTTTTCCCCTGTCTCCTCTACCCATGTTTCCCGCCTTCATCTTCATTCTTTGTCTGAGAAAGGGAAACAGTAGATACAGGATCCACCAAAAAAAAGGCGGAAGGTCCACTAACTAGAGCTGCACAGCGGGAAGAACCAGAGTTTCACCCATTCTACAGACCTGCGAAGCAGCCTCAGGGCACCAGGAGAGAAAAAGGATGGATCAAAGATGGTTTGGGGGCCTTTATCTCGAGAGAAGAGCTAAGATGAAAGAGAAGGATGATGGAAAATGGTGCATTTCAAGCCACCCTGTGAGGAGAGACTGCTGCTGCTGCTGCTGCTGCTAAGTCACTTCAGTCGTGTCCGACTCTGTGTGACCCCATAGATGGAAGCCCACCAGGCTCCCCCATCCCTGGAATTCTCCAGGCAAGAACACTGGAGTGGGTTGCCATTTCCTTCTCCAATGTGTGAAAGTGAAAAGTGAGAGTGAAGTCGCTCAGTCGTGTCCAACCCTTAGCGACCCCACGGACTGCAGCCTACCAGGCTCATCCATCCATGGGATTTTCTAGGCCAGAGTACTGGAGTGGCTTGCCATTGCCTTCTCAGGTGAGGAGAGACTAGAGAGACCTAAAAAGCAGTGACTTCTGAGATAGTCCCACTGAGCAGAAGGGTATTCCAAAGGGGAAGCGGAGGTGGGAGTGGGGTGGGGAGGGGGAAAAGAAACTTACCCCTTGCTGAATTTTTGAAACAAGTCTAATGTGACCCTATTTTAGCATCTTTATTCCTGACAGTATTCTATAATCATTGAAAAACACAAATTCTTATGGTCATGAGTAAATTGGAAATAAAGTTTAAAAACGTGCATGTTTTCCTCCCAAGCACCTCTCTGGTTTAGTCAACATTGCCTAGTCTTCCGTCCCTAGCTTCAGAGGCTCTTGGAGAGACTGGCAATTCTGTCACTGCTTACTTTGGCAATCCCTACTAGGCCTTCCTTGGTGGCTCAGTCAGTAAAGAGTCTGCCCACATTGCAGGAGAGCCAGGTTCAAACTCTGGGTCGGGAAGATCCCCTGGAGAGGGAAATGGCAACCTACTCCAGTATTCTTGCCTGGAGAATTACATGGATAGAAGAGCCTGGGAGTTAGAGTCCATGGGGTCACAAAGAATCAGACAAGACTGAATGATTAACACTTTCACATTCAATGAGTAGTCTAGAATACAGTGCTCTTCCATTTCATTCTAAGATATATTTTTATCATTCTATAGGCATTAGGAGCTACTGAAAGATTTTACACAAAGTAGTGTTATGAAGGACCACTAAGAACACTTTTCCATAATCAAAGGATAAGATTATCTACTCCTTAACCAAGGAAGTAGTCTACATTTATGGTTTATCCTAAACTGTACACACAAGTGCTCAGACGCTTTGCGACCCCAGGAATCCAAGCACGTCAGGCCGCCCTGTCCATCACCAACTCCAGGAGTTTATGCGAACTCATGTCAATAGAGTCAGTGATGCCATCCAGCCATCTCATGCTCTGTCATCCACTTCTTCTGCCCCCAATCCCTCCCAGCATCAGAGTCTATTCCAGTGAGTCAACTCTTCCCATGAGGTGGCCAGAGTATTGGAGTTTCAGCTTCAGCATCAGTCCTTCTAATGAACACCCAGGACTGATCTCCTTTAGAATGGACTGGTTGGATCTCCTTGCAGTCCAAGGGACTCTCAAGAGTCTTCTCCAACACCACACTTCAAAAGCATCAATTCTTCAGCGATCAGCTTTCTTCACAGTCCAACTCTCACATCCGTACATGACCCCTGGAAAGACCACAGCCTTGACTAGATGGACCTTTGTTGGCAAAGTAATGTCTCTGCTTTTTAATATACTATCTAGATTGGTCATAACTTTCCTTCCAAGGAGCAAGCGTCTTTTAATTTCATGGCTGTAATCAGTGTGTGCAGTGATTTTGGAGCTCCAGAAAATAAAGTCTGACACTATTTCCACTGTTTCTCCATCTATTTACCATGAAGTGATGGGACCAGATGCCATGATCTTCGTTTTCTGAATGTTGAGTTTCAAGCCAAACTTTTCACTCTCCTCTTCCAATTTCATCAAGAGACATTTTAGTTCCTCTTCACTTTCTGCCATAAGGGTGGTGTCATCTGCATATCTGAGGTTATTGATATTTCTCCCAGCAATCTTGATTCCAGCTTGTGCTTCTTCCAGCCCAGCGTTCCTCATGATGTACTCTGCATATAAGTTAAATAAGCAAGGTGACAATATACAGCCTTGACGTACTCCTTTTCCTATTTTGAACCAGTCTGTTGTTCCATGTCCAGTTCTAAATGTTGCTTCTTGACCTGCATAAAGGTTTCTCACGAGGCAGGTCAGGTGGTCTGGTATGCCCATCTCTTTCAGACTTTTCCACAGTTTGTTGTGATCCACACAGTCAAAGGCTTTGGCATAGTCAATGAAGCAGAAATTGATGTTTTTCTGGAACTCTCTTGCTTTTTCCATGATCCAGTGGATATTGGCAATTTGATTTCTAGTTTCTCTGCCTTTTCTAAAACCAGTTTGAACATCTGGAAGTTCACGGTTCACGTATTGCTGAAGCCTGACTTGGAGAATTTTGAGCATGACTTTACTAGCATGTGGGAAGAGTGCACTTGTGCAGTACTTTAAGCATTCTTTGGCATTTCCTTTCTTTAGGATTGGAATGAAAACTGACCTTTTCCAGTCCTGTGGCCACTGCTGAGTTTTCCAAATTTGCTGGCATATTGAGTGCAGCACTTTCACAGCATAATCTTTCAGGATTTGAAATAGCTCAATTGGAATTCTATCACCTCCACTAGCTTTGTTCGTAGTGATGCTTTATGAGGTCCATTCGACTTCGCATTCCAAAATGTCTGGCTCTAGGTGAGTGATCACACCATCATGATTATCTTAGTCCTGAAGATCTTTTTTTTTACAGTTCTTCTGTGTATTCTTGCCACCTCTTCTTAATATCTTCAGCTAGATCCATACCATTTCTGTCCTTTATCGAGCCCATCTTTGCATGAAATGTTCCCTTGGTATCTCTAATTTTCTTGAAAAGATCTCTTGTTTTTCCTATTCTGTTGTTTTCCTCTATTTCTTTGCATTGATCGCTGAGGAAGGCTTTCTTATCTCTCCTTGCTATTCTTTGGAACTCTGCATTCAGATGCTTATATCTTTCCTTTTCTCCTTTGCTTTTCACTTCTCTTCATTTCACAGCTATTTGTAAGGCATCCCCAGACAGCCATTTTGCTTTTTGCATTTCTTTTCCATGGTGAGGGTGTTGGTCCCTGTCTCCTGTGCTATGTCACGAACCTCCGTCCAGAGATCATCAGGCACTCTGTCTATCAGATCTAGTCCCTTAAATCTATTTCTCACTTCCACTGTTTAATCATAAGGGATTTGATTTAGGTGATATCTGAATGGTCTAGTGGTTTTCCCTACTTTCTTCAATTTAAGTCTGAATTTGGCAATAAGGAATTCATGATCTGAGCCACAGTCAGCTCCTGGCCTTGTTTTTGCTAACTGTATAGAACTTCTCCATCTTTGGCTGCATAGAATATAGTCAATCTGATTTCGTTGTTGACCATCTGGTCATGTCCATATGTAGAGTCTTCTCTTGTGTTGTTGAAAGAGGGTGTTTGCTATGACCAGTGTGTTCTCTTGGCAAAACACTGTTAGCCTTTGCCCTGCTTCATTCTGTGCTCCAAGTCCAAATTTGCCTGTTACTCCAGGTGTTTCTTGACTTCGTCCTTTTGCATTCCTGTCCCCTATAATGAAAGGACATCTTTTTTGGGTGTTAGTTCTAAAAGGTTTTGTAGGTCTTCACAGAACCGTTCAACTTTGGCTTCTTCCACGTCACTGGTTGGGGCATAGGCTTGGATTACTCTAACATTGATTGGTTTGCCTTGGAAACGAACAGAAATCATTCTGTCGTTTTTGAGACTGCATCCAAGTACTGCATTTCGGACTCTTTTGTTGACCATGATGGCTACTCCATTTCTTCTAAGGGATTCTTGCCCACAGTAGTAGATATAATGGTCATCTGAGTTAAATTCACCCATTCCAGTCCATTTTAGTTCACTGATTCCTAGAATGTCTACATTCACTCTTGCCATCTCCTCTTTGACCACTTCCAATTTGCCTTGATTCATGGACCTAACATTCCAGGTTCCTATGCAATATTGCTCTTTACAGCATTGGACCTCGCTTCTATCACCAGTCACATCCAAAACTGGGTATTGGTTTTGCTTTGGCCCCATCCCTTCATTCTTTCTGGATTTATTTCTCCACTGATCTCCAGTAGCATATTGGGCACCTACCAACCTGGGGAATTCCTCATTCAGTATCCTATCATTTTGCCTTTTCATACTGTTCATGGGTTTCTCAAGGCAAGTATACTGAAGTGGTTTGCCATTCCCTTCTCCAGTGGACCACATTCTGTCAGACCTCTCCACCTTGACCCACCCGTCTTGGGTGGCCCCACACGGCATGGCTTAGTTTCACTGAGTTAGACAGGGCTGTTGTCCGTGTGATCAGATCGCCTAGTTTTCTGTGATTATGATTTCTGTGTGTCTGCCCTCTGAATGCCTCTCACAATACCTACCATCTTACTTGGGTTTCTCTTACCTTGGTCATGGGGTATCTCTTCACGGCTGTTCCAGCAAAGCGCAGGTGTTGCTGCTTACCTTGGACGAGTGGTATCTCCTCATGGAAGCCCCTCCTGACCATAAACGTGGAGTAGCTCCTCTCAGCCCTCCTGAGCCCACGCAGCCGCTGCCACTTTGATGTGGGGTTGCTCCTCTCAGCTGCACAGAAGCGACTTGCACGATGGACTGCACAGAAGCGACGCCGGCTGTGTGACAGATGGAGGAACTATATCTATTAATTAGAAAGAAAGAGTGGAACCCACTAAATATATCCCATTCTCTCACCTCTATCTCAGAGAAGATGACTCTGTACATTCCTGTCTATAGAACAGATGAAACTCAATCTGTTACATAAATTAAGAATAGAGAATAGGCCAGATTAGTCTTATTTTCTAGTTTTTGCTCAATTTCAAAAATCAGTAAATGGACTATTTTTTGTTTATATCCGTGTGTTATAAGTATACCAGGGGATCTTCCCAATCCAGGTCTCCTGCATTGCAGGTGGATTCTTTACAGCCTGAGCCACCAGGGAAGCCCAGATGCATAGTAATATTTAGTATTATTGGACAGTTTTATTTCAATTTTCTTTTACTTCCATGTTACTTGTGACATTCTTATTTTCCTTTCCAGAATCGAAGAGAGTAGAAAAAAAGAACAGATAATTGTTTTGTAGGGGAAGTTACTAGTTTTTATTCTCAATTAATGAGCTGATCATAAAAAGCCTCATTGCCAAAGAATTGGTGCTTTCAAACTATGGTGCCGGAGAAGACTCTTCAGAGTCCCTTGGACGACAAGTCCCTTGCTTTTGAATTTATTTTCCAAACCTACTCTTTCTCCAGATTTTCCCAACCAAGTTGTAGGTGGTCTATTTTATGTTGTATGCATGTGTGCTAAGTCACTTAGGTCATGTCCAACTCTTTGTGACCCTGTGGACTGTAGCCCACCAGGCTCCTCTGTCCATGGAATTCTCCAGACAAGGGTACTGTATCAGGTTACCATTCCTTTCTCCAGGGGATCTTCCTGACCCAGCGATCAAACCTGGGTCTCTAGCATTGCAGGTGGATTCTTTAGTGTCTGAGCCACCTGGAAAGCCCTGTATGCTGTATCTGTGTGTGCTAAGTCACTTCAGTTGTGTCCAACTCTATGTGACCCTATGGACTGTAGCCTGCCAAGCTCCTCTGTCCGTGTAATTCTCTAGGCAAGAATATTGGAGTTGGCTGCTATGCCCTCCTCCAGGATATCTTCCCATCACAGGGATTGAACCCACTTCTCTTATGTCTCCTGCATTGCCAGGCAGGTTCGTTACCACTAGCACCACCTGGTAAGCCCTGTATGTTGCATACTCCATCATGTTTTAGTGCAGTACCTGTCAGTTCTTCTGCCCTGAGTGAGTTTTCAGTTAGGCACAAAAGAGATGGTACCTTATGTCAGTCTTTCAGTTCAGTTCAGTTCAGTTGCTCAGTCATGTCCGACTCTTTGTGACCCCATGAATCGCAGCACGCCAGGCCCCTCTGTCCATCACCAACTCCCGGAGTTTACCCAAACTCATGTCCATCAAGTCAGTGATACCATCCAACCATCTCATCCTCTGTCATCCCATTCTCCTCTTGCTCCCAATCCTTCCCAGCATCAGGGTCTTTTCCAATGAGTCAACTCTTCGCATGAGGTGGCCAAAGTATTGGAGTTTCAGCTTTAGCATCAGTCCTTCCAATGAACATCCAGGACTGATCTCCTTTAGAATGGACTGGTTGGATCTCCTTGCAGTCCAAGGGTCCATGAGTCTTCTCCAACACCAAAGTTCAAAAGCATCAATTCTTCTGCTCTGGCAAATTAGAACAGATAAACCATATACTTTGTAAATGAGGTCAGCTCTGCTCCTTCCAGGACCAAGTAAAAGGATGTGAAACTGCTACACCAGGGAAAGGTGGGATTGGGGCAAGTAAAAAATGTCTCAAAGTTTTCCTACCTTTTTTAAGTGGTTTGTCTTGAGTTAGCATTCACTTTTTTGTAGTTAACCTTTGACCATTTTCCAGAATTCTAACATACATTTCTGAGAGTTCCTGCCTGTTTTTCAGTGTTTCTGTGGAGGCATGCTGCTGCTGCTGCTGCTAAGTCGCTTCAGTCGTGTCCAACTCTGTGTGACCCCATAGACGGCACCCACCAGGCTCTTCCAATTTCCCTGGGATTCTCCAGGCAAGAACACTGGAGTGGGTTGCCATTTCCTTCTCCAATCTGTGAAAGTGAAAAGTGAAAGTGAAGTCACTCAGTCGTGTGCAACTCTTTGCAACCCCATGGACTGCAGCCTACCAGGCTCCTCTATCCATGGGATTTTCCAGGCAAGAGTACTGGAGTGGGGTGCCATTGCCTTCTCCGATAATGATCTGTTATGTTTTAGCAACTGAAATTTTAATCATCTGCTTATATTTGTTCAGTGAATCAATTTTTCCTTCCATTTAAACAGGAGTAACATTTTATCAAATCATAGAATTGAGCTGGAAGAACAAGCACATCTATCTACTTCTATCTCCATTGCTATCACACTAGTAGTCCTATAACCTTTCATGTGAAATATTGTAACAGTCTCCCTTGGGTTCTCTTCAGCTTCCACTCTTGCCCCCTACAATCTATTGTATACCAAAGAGCAACAGTCCTTGTCTTCAAATGTAACTTAATTTCCTTTTGAAAGCCATCCAGTGTCTTCACACGTTTGTTGTTCAGTTGCTAAATCTTGTCCGATTCCTTTTAAGCCCATGAACTGCAGCACACCAGGCTTCTCTGTCCATCACTATCTCCCTGAGTTTGCTCAAATTCATATCCATTGAGTCAGTGATGCCATCCAACCATCTCATCTCTGTCGCCCCCTTCTCCTCCTGCCTTCAATCTGACCCAGCAACAGGGTCTTATCTAATGAGACTGCTCCTCTCATCAGGTGGTCAAAGTATTGGAGCTTCAGCATCAGTCCTTCCAATGAATATTCAGAGTTGAATTCTGCGGAGGCATAGATGTTTTGAAGTTGCTACTCTACCAAATTGCTGGCCTCATTCCCAAATGATCCTTTGCATCTGCTGTTCTAATTGATTTGCTAATAATTTGTGAAAGATTTTGATTCTATATTCATAAGCAATAATTGATTTGTAGTTTTCTCTTATTGTGATGTATTTGTCTTATTTTTGTGTCATGATAATGCTGACTTCATAGAATGATTTGAAATTGTTCCCCTTCTTCTGTTATGTGCAAGAGTTAGTGAAGGACTGATTGGTATAATTCACCAAGAAAGCCCTCTGGTCATAGGATTTTTCTGTAGATTTATTATTATTTATTCAATTTGTTTATGTTATAGTTCCATTCAGATTTTCTATTTCTTCTTGAGTTAGTTTCGATAGTCTGTCAGTATCAGAATTTGTCTATTTTGTCTATATTATCTATTTTGTTTACAATTATTCTTAATATTCCTTTAATCCATTTTATTTTTCTAAAGTCAGTAGTAATATCTCCTCTTTCATTCTTGATTTTAGTAATTTGAGTCTTCTCTCTGTTTCACTTGGTCTGTACAGCTAGATGTTTGTAAATTTTGTTTTTTTTCCCAAAGGAAAATAACTGTTTTTGTTAAGTTTATTTGCACTCTTGTCATTACCATTCATTTCTTCATCTTGCTTTGGATTTAGTTTTCTCTTCTTCCTTTATCTGATATATTTAAGGTAAAAGGTCATATAATAACTCTATATGATACTGTAATCCCACTTCTGGGCATATATCCAGAAAAGACATAATTAAAAAGATATGTGCACCGCAATGTTCATAGCTCCACTATTTATAATAGCCATGACATGGAAGCAACTTAAATATCCATTGGTAGATGAATGGATAAAGATGATGTGGTGTATGTTTGTGTGTGTGTAGTACATAGAGTATTACTCAGCCATAAAAAAGAATAAAATATTGTCATTTGCAACAACCTGGATGGACCTAGAGATTATCATATTAAGTGAAGTAAGTCAGAGAAAAACAAATGATATGATTTCACTTATTTGTGAAATCTTGAAAAATGATACAAAAACTAATTTACAAAATGGAAACTAATTTACAAAGTGAAAACATACTCACTGACATACAAAGCAAACTTATGGTTACCAAAGGGGATATGGATGGGTAAAGATAAATTAGGAGTTTGGGATAACATATATATACACTGTTATATATAAAATAGGCAAATAATAAGGACTTACTCTACAGCACAGAAAACTATAGTCAATAGCTTGTAATAGCCTATAATAGAAAGAAATCTGGAAAAGAATGTATTGCCTGTTGAGCAGTTAATGATTATATGAAGATTTCTTTATCTTCCTCAAACTAATCTAATATTTTCAGATGAACTCTGTGTGTCTGTTAGAGCATGTCTCAAACACTTAGCCAGGCTGTTTACAACTCCATCTTAGCTTTCAGTTTCAGTTTGCTCAAAGTCTCAAAGTTAATAGGAGGTGAGAGCTTAGGGCCTTCTCAGATGTTTCCTGAGCAAGTACACAGTCCTAGTATGTGGACAATTCTACACATGCATGTGGCCTTCTGAATAAAAGAGAATGGTAAAGAAGGAAGAATGAAAGTTGAGTGAAAGCATTCTGGTCTGCAATGTGGTTGTAAGAGACTTCTGCAATGTCATTGGAGAGTCCTTGAACCAAAGTCCCCAGAGTAGTCCTGCATATCTCAGATATGGACCTGTCTTAGTATCTCTGTTGTGCTCAGTTATTTACTGTCTGAGAGCAACCAGCAAAAAGAATATCCTCTGAACATAACAAGCACAGTGATGGATTTCAAAGTGCTATACCTGAGACACAGGTCAATTGAACTCCCTACCATCAGAGAAGTAAGAAGCAATTTTCATGCCATTATGATGGCAACATAAATTTCTTGATATATTTGTATGTCAATTTGGCAATAATTTTCAAATTTGTAATGTTTGTTATCTTTCACATAGCAATTCTATATTTAGGAATTTCTCCTGTAGAAATATTCACGTAAATATGTAACAATATATGCAAGGTAATATTTATTGTGTCATCATTTTCATTGTTAGAAATTAGAATCAGTTTAAAAGTTCATTATTAGGGGTCTGGAAATCTATATACCAATAAATATGATATTAAATATGACTTTTTTTTTGAAATACCTGTTTTAGCATAAAAAGGAATCCCAGTGAGGAAAACCCAGTCAAAAGGGAATAAAATTACATATCTTCCTGAATATAAACTGAATTTTTAGGTCCAACGTTTTCTCTCATAATTGTGAACAACTACTTGAGTACAATATATCAGTATAAAGTAACCTCAGTTAATAGTAGTTTTAGTTGTTTATAGAAATTACCAGTCATAATCAGGGAGGGAGGGAGAATCAGAGGGACACAAAAAATTAATACTAAATTTTGAATGATTGTCAATGAAGCAGGGAGATGCCCTCACAACTGCAGATTTTACATGCCATTTTAAAGAAGCCCTTTAAAGACTACTTTGAAAGAAATATGTGCGATTATATTATAGAAATAAAGTATATATTTATGACTTAGAGTATATTTCTAGTGTCACTATTACATGTAGATTCAAAAAGTAGTTTTTTTCTAAAACATTTTAGATGGGAGTGAATATGTTGTGCTCTGGAAAACTGTGTTGGGTCACTCAAGAAGAAACTTCAGTGATGATTACAACTGATGTGTTAGTCTAACGTGTATCTCACTGGGCTAAAATCAGGACATCAACAGAGCTGCATTTCTTTTTGAAGACTCTAGGGAATGATTCATTTCTTTGGTTTTACAAGCCTGTAGAAGCCACCCACATTCCTTGACTGCTGGGCCTGCTCCTCCACCTCCAAAGCCAGCAGCAGCAAGCTTAACCCTTTTCACAGTGCCATCTCTGTTGTTCTCTGTAGTTCAAATTATTACCTACTATTAAGGATTCATGAGATTAGACCTCCCTAGATAATACAGAATAATCTTCTATCTCAAGGTCCTTATCCTTAATCACACCTGTAAAGTCATTTTTGTCATGCATAGTAATGTATTAACAGGTTCTGGGGATTAGGATATTGATATCTTGGTGGCTGGGTATTATTCCACTTTCCACATGGTTACTTACAGAACATAATTAACATCAGTTATCATGAGTGTCATTTTCTGACTCATGTCAACAGAACAATAAATATCAAATCTATGCTATATGTTTATTGTATAAACCACTGGATCAGGTGCTATGAAATAAAATATAAAGACATATGAAAGAGGCGAGTACCTACTATGCTGTTGTAGCTTCTCATGATATTGTAGGAGCGAACACAATGCCTCTACCTTCATGAAGCTGATTTTCAAGTCGAGAAAACAATAAGAAAATAGACTAATAGATATACTGTAGTAATAAACAGTGTTAAGTGCTATGGAGGGTAACTGAACAGAGAAGAGCAAAATGACTATTTTTTTTAAAAAAAGATAGCCTTCTCTGAGACCTGAATGAATGAATATAACAGATGTTCTCTTGACTAGGGTAATCCTGAATGCTTCTTATAACAAAATAGAATATACGTCATTAGAGGATAAGTACAATTAATAAATGGAAATAACAATATTCCTCCTTGTGTCCTATGGGATATCTTTATCAGAATCCACTAAGGTAGCTGCTAAAACTGCAAATTCTCAGGCCCCAGCTATAGACTTACTGAATCAGAATCTCTGTGGACGGAGGTTAGGAATATAACAGGTGATACTTTATTTACTACACTGAACTATGGAAAACCCCAAGATAGAGTCTGAAAGCATTCAAATTTAGAAGAGAACTCTACCACTTCTATCCTACAAAAACATGTAACTTATGCCATGCTTGAAGGAAGTAATGAGTAAAGAAAACTGGTAAAACAGATGGTTCAGACTGGAAGGGTGTTTTCCCCCAAGTTAAGGAGTTTGAACTCTTTGTAGAATGATGAAGTAGCAAGTATGAATAGCTAAGCAATTAATGTTAAAAAAAAAACAGTACTTTGGAATTGTTAGCAGTATTTATATTACTAGCTATATTTAGTGCTACTATTAGTAGTAGCAGTGTACAAGATAGACTGGATGTGAGGGTATTGATAATAAAGGAAAGTATGATAAATATATTGGAATTAACCATCAGAGCTAGGAAGATTTCAATATGATCAAAAGTGAAGAATAGATATAGAGGTAAGTAAAAATGGGACTTGGTGACTGTGCTGACTGTGAGAATGAATAGTCAGGAATGATTGATTTTTAACCTAGGTAATTGGCAAAATTGGGTTTGGTGATTATTATGGAACACCATTAGCTAGCTTGATGGGGGCAGTATTCATAAAAGATTATATAAAAGTATACCAGAAAAAGCTATTACTTGTTCCTGCAATTTTTCTAAATTTTCTAGTAATCTAAGAAATACAATTAGAGCCTACTCTTGTACCTCTACTCATGCTAACCACATGAAATAACCCCTTGCATTTAGGAATCAATGTGTAAGAAAAGCTTTTAATATTAAAAAAAAAAAAAACCGAAACTAGTCCTTTACAGCCATTAGCAATTTATTCTTTGAGGAGAAAGTAGTGTCTAATTGCATTTTTATGATTGCCATTATTACTAGCATTTTAGAGAAAATTTATATTATTTGACACGTAGTTTCTTCATTTATAGCACATACACTTAAACATAAGAATATATTAAGTAATAATTAATATTGTTTTCTAAATTATAATCTTTCAATTACCTAGTGATCCATGCAGATCAATCCTCATTTTAAAAATCATTTTTAAGGCCAAAGCACACATTTTTCTAAATCAAGATGTGGTAAGATATGTTCAAAGATAAGTAACAACTAACTTGTGATTAGAGTTTGCCATGCATTTTAATTGTCTGGGAATGTGAAAAATATGTGCTTTATCATTCTCTCTTTCTCTTCTCCCTCCCTCCTCAGCAATATGAGCTGTCATCCACCACAGGGGAGACACTGTTCACATTTTTGTTCAATCACATTAACTACCTGCTTTTGAAAAATAACAATACTCTTTAGAAAAACATTTTAAAAATGAAATACAGAGTCTACACAAGATTTACAGCTTCAATGTATAATCAAAATTACTCAAAATATGAAAAATCAAGGAAATGACAGATTTTAAAAGAAAAATCAATGAAGAACAACTTCAAGATTTTGTAATGATTTTATTACTTTAAATCTCAAGATTTTAAAAGCACAGTTTTGTAACTATGATCAGAGATGTCATGAACATGTGCTTGCTTTGACTGAACAGAAATCTCAGTAGGAAAGCAGAATTTATATATGAACAAAAGGGATGGGAAATTCTAGTATTAAAAATATAATATGTTACAGTAAAACAAATAACTGAAAAAGCTTAACAGCAGAATGAGAATGTCAAGGGGGGAAAATCAGGAAATTTAAAGACAGAATAATAGAAATCTCATCATTTAAAAAAAAAAAAGAAAGAAGATATCTAACATCGTGTAACTTGAGTTCCAGAAAAAGAGAAGAGAGAATAAAGGGAAAATATTTGAACAAATAATGGCAAACAAAATTCACAAATGTACCAAATATATAAATTGACAGATTTATGTAATTCATTAAAGCCCAAGAAAAACCACAACTAGACATATCACCGTTTAGTCGCTTAAAACCAAAACTAATGAGAAAATGTGAAATCAAGAAAAAATAGTGCATTATTTGAGAAGAATTATTTAATAAATAACGATGTTTCATAAGAAAAAAATGGAGATCAGTAGGTAGTAGGAAAACATGTTTAAGTGCTGGGAAAAAAACCTGATATCCAGCCTTCATTAATAAAGGCAAAACACACATTTTTAGATACAAGAAAATGTAAAAAAATTTTTCACTAACAGGCTTGCGTTACTATAAAAAATTATGAAAGAAGCTTTTCAGAATTAAGTAAAATAACAACAAAAGTAAATGTGGAAATTTGTTAATAAAAACAGTGTTATAAATCATAAGTTATTGCAAAACAAAACAAAATACTAATATAATCTCTACCATTTGTATTTATTTTATTTTTTTAATTTATTTACTTTAATTGGAGGCTAATAACTTTACCTTATTGTATTGGTTTTGCCATACATTGACATGAATCTGCCCCGGGTGTACTTGTGTTCCCCATCTTGAACCCCCCCGCCCACCTCCCTCCCCATCCCATCCCTCTGGTTCATCCCAGTACACCAGCCCTGAGCATCATGTCGATTCGTTTCACATATGATCATTTGTATTTTAATTGAGTAGTTTTTCTCGTACTTTACTTGAGGCTCAGGATACTTGAATAAATCATTATGCCAGTGACCTTTGAAATAATGTTCATCAAGTATGAAAATTTAATTTCTAAAGAAATTATGAAAGCTTTGTGTGTATGAAGGAAGTTTCTCTAAATTTATTTTTGCAAATTTTGATAGAGAAACCTGATTTTTAAAATGGTGTAATAAAAAAGGAATTTTCTACTTTAACCTTCTTGAAAATCACACCAAAAAAAATTAACACCATGCCATAAAAAAAAAGATTTATCAATGCCCTCTGATATTTGATTAGCTATGAAACTATTGTGTCCAGACAGTGATCTAGAGAATTAATGTACTTTCCATCTTCCCTATTCAACATTATTTTAATAACATGAAAGATATGCTTTTCAAAATCAGAAGTCATGTGAATATAATTTTCAATTATCATTGTCCAACTCCACTTTTCTCTTATTAGCATTCTATTATTATAGGTTAATTTGACATGATGATAATAGTTAAAAGCCTGTGTAGAAAGCTTCATAATCATTATAATAGTAGACAGCATTTATGGAAACATCACTATATAACAGGCATTTTGCTAAGTTCTATATAGGAATAAACTCCTTTAATTTTCACAGTTCTCTAACTCCCAAACGTACTATCATTGAATAGCCTATGATGCCTATTTTTATATCAAATATATATCATAATGAATCATTTCAGTGTCTAATTCCAAAGTGAATTATCCAGTATAATATAAGTAGCCTGCTCTTTTGGAGAAGAAAATAATGCAAAGCAGTGTAAGTCCTTAGGTTTAAAATTTGAACAAATTCCAAAGAAAAATCTCTTTTTTAATCAAATGCATGGAATAACCAATTTTAAAACCAAAGTTAAAATTAAGGAATTGTGTTTCACTGAAAGATAATTGTGGTTCTATGATGAATCCACTGATTAATATATTATTCTTACTAATGATATAATTTATTTTGACTTAAGAATATATAGTAAGTTTATATTTTTAAGGGGTCTTTTTCCCAGAAGTCATGAAACATTACATTCATCATATTTATTTAATGTCTACTGAAATCAGGGTTTCCCCAAATAAAAATTTAGAAGTAATCTCAATTTTTCTTGAACATTTAGTCTATATAAGCCCTTTATATCCATACTTAAAAAAAAAAAACTCTGAAGGGGTAAGTACATTATTTTTTTCAATGTAAAGGTACAGAAAGTAAGATTGGGGAAATATAGGAGGCTTGATAGAGGACACACAATAAATGTGGGTGTCTAATGTAATAGGACTTTCCTTATTGCCCTTCGGTTGTCCACTATAAGCCACTATAAAAAGCTTAAAAAAAGAGTTACTAAGTATCTTTTTCTAAAAGAATCTCCATTAAACTGCCCAAAATTCGGTCCAGATGTTACATTGAAGGTATCCTAAATTACCCATACTATGATCAACCACCACCTTACTATACCCCAATATATAATGCGAGTACTCGATAAAATACAGTACTATCAAAATGATTCCTCTGCTTCCTTGTGACAGTGGGGAAGAAGTGCTGTTTTCTTCTTGAAAATTAAATTGTGTGGCATTCCAAGGAAAATAATTTATAAAATTTGAGGTGTATGCAAGAAGAATAGAGAGGAATTTTATCTCCTGGCTAGATATTTGCTTCAACAGTCAGCTTGTTATTATGTCCCTTATTCCAACCTGATTAGAAAGGAAAAGAGAGAGACTTGGGGGAAGAAGGAAGGATTTGAAGAAGAGATGGCAGTGGAGCAGCCTGTACTTCAACGATTCAACAAAGGAACACTACCTAAGTACCTCCACTTTAAGTGGTTACTGAGGAAAGTAGCTGGGGTGTGTGTTCTCTGCGTGGACTACTTGCCAAAGAATTTGGTAAGGGTTGAAAGGATGGGAGTTGTGCAGTGAGAAAGTCCTAGGTGTCCTGAAAAATACTCACACGTGTACACAATGGAAAAGTCGGCATTTGGGTGCCTGTGACATAGAGGACAGAGAGAATGTGTTAGTCAGAAAATCAATAGCAGTAATCAAGAAGTCTGTGAAATGCTATCAGTTAATTCAAGAGATACTTTCTAACTTTTCCCCACCTTTTCTCCTTGTAACCTGTAGTAGAGGAGAATTAAGAACTAAGAAGAAAGAGGATGTAGGTTATTAGCAGAATATGCCCTCTTCTCAATTCCTGGCCTTGGAGGTCTATGCATAACCTTTGTTGGTGCTTGTAATAAGACAAGTTTTAAGCTTGACACATTTTTCAATTATGAATTATACATACAGATGTATATACAATAAACCTATGCAGGTCTAAGAATAATTGTAAAAACAATGACTCAATATCGTACCACTTAACATTTCAGTATTCTCTCAGGACAGGTCATATGTTCTACTTCATACTTTGTACCTTACATGTTATATTTCCTACTTCCCATGCCAACTTCTGATGTCTCATTTCCCACTTCATGAAAATAATAACTGATCTGTATTTTGTGCAGTTGCTTATATCTATGTTAAAAATGCCTTTCTACAATATTATTGCTTTTTTAAAGTCAAATGTATTCCAAGGAGATTACGTTACAAAAAAATAAAAGCAAATAGTCTTTCGTGTTTACAGATTGCTATTTTTTTACTGGTTGATTTTTAGTTTCCATATGGCACCATTCCCTATTTAATTTTATTACTATCATTTAGCATTTTGTACAGTGCCAGATGCTGGTAAAATATTCTCTCTATTTATCTGAAATGTTCTTTATTTCACCTATATTTCTGAAGAATATTTTAAATGCTTATGGAATGCTTAAAGTTTTCTTGATTCATCAGTTCAAAGATATTCTTTTTTTTTCTTGACTTCCATTGCTTCTGGTGATGTCAACTTTCCTTTTTATTTTTCTACTATGTGTAAAATGATTTTTCTTCTCTGTTTTCAAGATTTTATAATCTTTGAATTTTAACAGTTTCACTATGATTTACCTGTGGTAGCTTTCGTTCTATTCTTTTAAGGGTTCCCTAAAAGAGATCAGTCCTGGGTGTTCATTGGAAGGACTGATGCTAAAGCTGAAATTCCAATACTTTGGCCACCTCATGCGAAGAGTTGACTCACTGGAAAAGACTCTGATGCTGGGAGGGATTGGGGGCAGAAGGAGAAGGGGACGACAGAGAATGAGATGGCTGGATGGCATCACCGACTCGATGGACGTGAGTCTGAGTGAACTCCGGGAGTTGGTGATGGACAGGGAGGCCTGGCGTGCTGTGATTCATGAGGTCGCAAAGAGTCGGACACGACTGAGCGACTCAACTGAATTGAACTGAAGGTTCTTGCCAAAACCTTTGACTATGTAGATCACAAAAAACTGTGCAAAATTCTTAAAGAGATGGGAATACCAGCCCACCTGACCTGCCTCCTGAGAAATCTGTATGCAGGTCAGGAAGCAACAGTTAGAATTGGACATGGAACAACAGACTGGTTCCAAATAGGAAAAGGAGTATGTCAAGGCTTTATATTGTCACCCTATTTATTTAACTTAAGTGCAGAGTACATCTTTAGAAATGCTTGGCTGGAAGAAATGTAAACCATGTAATCTGTGTACTTGTGCTGGCTTAGTCTCATCAGAAAAAGGATTAATGTTATTTGTGCAGGTAAGATTTTTCACAGTCCTAAAGTCAAGGCAATGGTTTTTCCCGTGGTCATGTATGGATGTGAGAGTTGGACTGTGAAGAAGGCTGATCGCCGAAGAATTGATGCTTTTGAACTGTGGTGTTGGAGAAGACTCTTGAGAGTCCCTTATACTGCAAGGAGATCCAACCAGTCCATTCTAAAGGAGATCAATCCTGGATGTTCATTGGAAGGACTGATGCTAAAGCTGAAACTGCAATACTTTGGCCACCTCATGCGACGAGTTGACTCACTGGAAAAGACTCTGATGCTGGGAAAGGTTGGGGGCGGGAGGAGAAGGGGACGACGGAGAATGAGATGGCTGGATGGCATCACCGACTCTGTGGACATGAGTTTGAGTGAACTCCGGGAGTTGGTGATGGACAGGGAGGCCTGGCGTGCTGTGATTCATGGGGTCGCGGAGAGTCGGACACGACTGAGCGACTGAACTGAACTGAACTGAATGTACCTACTCCAGTTCTGCCAATAAAATTTCCACATAATACACACTGAACCATGGAAAAGCAAAGTTACTGTCTCACACAGTACAATACAAGTCATTTACAAGTAGTCAGTGGTTAGAGATTGGCTTGTCAGTGATGGCTGATGAAGCATTTTTAGGGCTTAAAAGATAAATCTCTAAGTTGGCTAATGTAAGTAGAGTGAAATTCCTCCATATCTTCTGTGTTCTTGTGTGTGTGTGTGTGTGTGTGTGTGTGTATGTGTGTGTGTATGTCCTTAGTTACTCATTCACCTGCCAATGCAGGAGATGCAGGAAATGTGAGTTCGATCCCTGGGTTGGAAAGATCCCCTGGAGAAGGAAATGGCAACCCACTCCACTATCCTTGCCTGGAGAATCCCAGGGACAGAGGAGCCTGGCATACTGCAGTCCATGGTGTTGTAAAGATTTAGACAGGATTGAGTGACTGGGCACACGTGCAACACTTTGTACATAATTTTAGAATATTCACATTATTAATCCCATCATGAAACTGAGACACTATATTAAAAAGTCATGATTTTTAGAATTAAGTGTTAATTGAAGGAAAGGGAAATTGAAAATGAAGGCCATTCTGAAAGAGAGGTGTGAGATCAGAAATTTTGCAAAGAGGTAGCAATCTCTGTCATATGGTATTTCTTTTAACAATAAGATAACACAAAAACACATGTAATTTTATTTCTTAGTACCCAAGAACCAGGATATGCCCTTGTTTATAGTGATAAATGTCCTAGAAGAAATGAAATATGCTTTTGTGTAACACTCTGCTGAAAGAATCCACCATGGCCCCTGAGCATCTCTGCACACTCTCATTGGGTATCCCAAAAATGCAAGGTCCAAATCACTTTTTATTTTGACCATTTCTTCAGGTTGTATTTGCAGAAACATCTCTAAAGGATGTGGCAATATCTCCTTCCAAACAAAGAGCAAGTTTGCTTCTGCTGTCTATAAAAGTGTTGACTCTACTAAGCTTGTTCTCTCCTACAACACAACCCACTGCATGTGTAAGCATCCATGATAGACCCTTTGGGTTGCCCCAGTGGGGAATGGGTAGCATGAGGATACTACATAGACCAACATGTAGCCCTCATGACCCCTTTTGCTATCAATAATAAAGCCCTTTATCTCCAAGCCAAGTCTTCTGTCAGCTAGTTAGCTTGCAAATACTATTAATCAGGCTCTGCATAGTTTCTGATGCAAACTACCTCAAAACCTCATGGCTCAAAAGAATAACCCTTTGTTATAGCTCATGGTTATTGTGTGAGGAATTATAGCAATACTTGGCTGAGTGATTCACCTGTTTCACATGGTGTCATTTTTAGTCACTCTGTGGCATTCAGATGGCTGGGAAGACCTAGAGGATCTGACATGCATACACTTGCCTGATGCCTTGGCAATGGTGTTTAGAAGTTTAGAATGCTTCTGGAGCTGCCTTTTCTTTAGTTTCAGGGATTTTTTCACGTGCTGTCTTTAGTAAATCAGTCACAGATAAGCAGATTTCTTACACTGTAGCATAAGACTTCAAGAGTAAATGGCCCCAGAAGATCTAGGTGGAAGCTGCAAGATATCTTATCACAAAAGTCCTAGAATTTTACTTCTGCCAAGTCCTATCCATCAAGCCACCTCAGTTATCAAGGGAGGAGGAATTAGGCCATGAATTTCAATGAAAGGAATGTTTAACAATTGGCATTTATTTTCAACCTACCACAATAAGCAGTAAATAAGGATTAATTGTGAGGATTTTGTTTTGTTTTGTTTTTCTGAACCTCCGGGTCTATCACTTGAGTTTCCAAATAGATGTTGGACTGATTATTAGAATAGAAATTATGCGATATTATTTAATGATAGATAACTAGACAGATAGCATGAGACTATAAATTCATCTCATTAGTCCACAAGCATTTCATTTTGGTTGAAAGCTTTAGATTTCAAATGAAAGTTTTGTCAAAATCCCCTCAATATTTAGAACTAAATTCCCTCAATATTTAGAACTAAATATGTAAACATGGTAGGTAAACCTTGTTAGTTGAAATGGTGTGGTGTCTTCTCAGTTGGTTTTCTTCTTCTGGAAATTAAATTTTATCATATTTAAAAAATCCAATGTATTTAAAATAACACAATAATTTTTTTACTATATTTTGAAGAATGATAGAACTAATACTTTTATTACAGTTAGGTTGTTTGTCGATCACAATAAACTGTGGAACATTCTGAAAGAGATGGGAATCCCAGACCACCTGACCTGCCTCTTGAGAAACCTGTATGCAGGTCAGGAAGCAACAGTTAGAACTGGACATGGAACAACAGACTGGTTCCAAATAGGAAAAGGTGTACGTCAAGGTTGTATATTGTCACCTTGCTTATTTAACTTCTATGCAGAGTACATCATGAGGAACGCTGGGCTGGAAGAAGCACAAGCTGGAATCAAGATTGCTGGGAGAAATATCAATAACCTCAGATATGCAGATGACACTACCCTTATGGCAGAAAGTGAAGAGGAACTCAAAAGCCTCTTGATGAAAGTGAAAGAGGAGAGTGAAAAGGTTGGCTTGAAGCTCAACATTCAGAAAACAAAGATCATGGCATCTGGTCCCATCACTTCATGGGAAATAGATGGGGAAACAGTGGAAACAGTGTCAGACTTTGTTTTTTTGGGCTCCAAAATCACTGCAGATGCTGATTGCAGCCATGAAATTAAAAGACGCTTGCTCCTTGGCAGGAAAGTTATGACCAACCTTGATAGTATATTGAAAAGCAGAGACATTACTTTGCCAGCCAAGGTCCGTCTAGTCAAGGCAATGGTTTTTCCCATGGTCATGTATGGATGTGAGAGTTGGACTGTGAAGAAGGCTGATCGCCGAAGAATCGATGCTTTTGAACTGTGGTGTTGGAGAAGACTCTTGAGAGTCCCTTATACTGCAAGGAGATCCAACCAGTCCATTCTAAAGGAGATCAATCCTGGGTGTTCATTGGAGGGACTGATGCTAAAGCTGAAACTCCAATACTTTGGCCACCACATGCGACGAGTTGACTCACTGGAAAAGATTCTGATGCTGGGAGGGTTTGGGGGTGGGAAGAGAAGGGGACACAGAGAATGAGATGGCTGGATGGCATCACCAACATCTCATTCTCCGTCGTCCCCTTCTCCTCCCGCCCCCAACCTTTCCCAGCATCAGAGTCTTTTCCAGTGAGTCAACTCTTCGCATGAGGTGGCCAAAGTATTGGAGTTTCAGCTTTAGCATCAGTCCCTCCAATGAACACCCAGGATTGATCTCCTTTAGAATGGACTGGTTGGATCTCCTTGCAGTATAAGGGACTCTCAAGAGTCTTCTCCAACACCACAGTTCAAAAGCATCGATTCTTCGGCGATCAGCCTTCTTCACAGTCCAACTCTCACATTCATACATGACCACGGGAAAAACCATTGCCTTGACTAGACAGACCTTGGCTGGCAAAGTAATGTCTCTGCTTTTTAATATACTATCAAGGTTGGTCATAACTTTCCTGCCAAGGAGTAAGCGTCTTTTAATTTCATGGCTAAATGATGATCATTGTTTGTATAGATAGTTAGGTGTTTTTTCTCTCAACTGCATCGATAAACAGTGGAAGTCAATGGCAATATATAGTATAAAAAGATCTAAACCTTGTGTTTTAAAATGCTTAACAGTGTGAAGTATTATTAAGTGACTCAAAATAACATTATCAGAAGTTTGTTAAGGAAATATCAGTTTATACAATAAAATCAACCTGAATAAAATCCCAATATCTAGAATAGAGCAACTAATAAAAATTTACAAGAATTCAGAGAACTTTAAAAATACTTAAGTACTAAAGCATTAAGAACTGAAAACAACCGTAAGTTATTTTTAAATGATACCTATTTCGAAACACAAAAGTTAAAATGTCAAACCAAAAATAAATCTAAAACACTAAGAAAAATGTAGCAAAATTTGAAGTCCAATTCTCAGAATATTTTAAATATTAAAAAAATACATTGTAGCACCACAGTACAACAAAAGAAATATGCTGTTGGTGGGAATGCAAATTGATACAACTTCTACGGATAAGTGGTCATGTATGGATATGAGAGTTGGACTGTGAAGAAAGCTGATCACTGAAGAATTGATGCTTTTGAACTGTGGTGCTGGAGAAGACTCTTGAGAGTCCCTTGGACTGCAAGGAGATCCAACCAGTCCATTCTAAAGGAGATCAATCCTGGGTGTTCATTGGAAGGACTGATGCTAAAGCTGAAACTCCAATACTTTGGCCACCTCATGCGAAGAGTTGACTCACTGGTAAAGACTCTGATGCTGGGAAGGATTGGGGGCGGGAGGAGAAGGGGACGATAGAGAATGAGATGGCTGGATGGCATCACTGACTCGATGGACACGAGTTTGAGTGAACTCTGGGAGTTGGTGATGGACAGGGAGGCCTGGCGTGCTGTGATTCATGGGGTTGCAAAGAGTCGGTCACGACTGAGCAACTGTACTGAACTGAATGCATATATATGGAATCTAGAAAAATGGTACTGATGATCTTATTTACAGGGAAGCAAAGGAGACACAGATGTAAAGAACAGACTTTTAGACACTGTGGGTGAAGAAGACAGTGAGATGATTTGAGAGAGAAGCACTGAAACCTATACATTCAGTTCAGTTCAGTTCAATTCAGTTCAGTCAGTCATGTCCGACTCTTTGCGACCCCACGAATCACAGCACGCCAGGCCTCCCTATCCATCACCAACTCCCGGAGTTCACTCAAACTCATGTCCATCGAGTCGGTGATGCATTACCATATGTTAAATAGATAGCTAGTGGAATTTGCTGTATGAAACAGGAAACCCAAATCCAGTGCTCCATGACAACCTAGAGGTATGAGAAGGGGTGGGAGGTAGGAGTGAGGGGAACATGGAACAACATGGATGAACCTGGAGGGTATTGTGCTTAGAAAAAAGACAGAGAAATGCAAATGTTGTATGATAATCACATATATATGGAATATAAAAACTATAACTAGTTAATATAACAAAACAGAAACAAAGTCACAGATACAGAGAATAAAGTAGTAGCTACAAGTGGGGAGAAGGAAGGGAGGGGGTGTAAAAATGGTAGGGGATTAAGAGATACAAGCTACTATGTAAAATTAAATAATTTAGCTAAAAGCTTATAGAGGGAATTTAGCCAATATTTTATAACTTTAAATGGAGTATAACTTATAAAATTATTGAATCACCATGTTGTACCACTGAAATTAACACAATATTACAGTCAACTATATTTCAATAAAAATTTTTATTATTGTTTTTTATTTTTATTTTTTTAAATTATATTGGTTGGTTTTGCCATACATTGACATGAATCCGCCCCGGGTGTACATGAGTTCCCTAAAATACTTTTGTATTAGAAAACTGAAATTTACAATGTGTTTATATCACTCACTGAGTACATGGCATTTAAAAACAACATCATTGCAGAAAGATAATAAAAATACAAAGTCTTAAAGCCTATGGGATATGGAAAACATTATCCACTGAGGCCTTAAATGTAGTGAACTTTAAATAAAAAGGAAAAGCAATTAGTCTACAAATATACAGCCAGTTTAAGACGTTAGCAAGATAAACAGAATAATCATAAAGAAAAGTAAGCACCTAATACATACCAGGTATTAATGCAATAAAAATGAAGATAAAATTGAGAGGCTCAACAGAGTAAAAGCTGCCTTACAAAGCTTCTCTAAAAAGGGAAACATCAGGTAACAATAATCAACAAGAAAAATCTTGCAAATAAACAATATTCAAAATGGGAATTATTCATACTAGCATTAAGAATATAAATAATAGAAACAACTTTATGCTTATACATTCGAAGATTAGTTGTCTCATATACAGGGTTATCGTTAACGTCTTTCTAAATTCCATATATATGAGCTAGTATACTGTATTGGAGGTTTTCTTTCTGGATTATTTCACTCGGTATAATGGGTTCCAGTTTCATCCAGCTAATTAGAACTGATTCAAATGTATTCTTTTTAATTGGTGAGTAATACTCCACTGTGTATATGTACCACAGCTTTCTTATCCATTCGTCTGCAAATGGACATCTAGGTTGCTTCCATGTCCTGGCTATTATAAACAGTGCTGTGATGAATATTATAGTACAAGTGTCTCTTTCAGTTCTGGTTTCCTTGGTGTGTGTGCCCTGAAGTGGGATTGCTGGGTCATATGGTAGTTCTATTTCCAGTTTTTAAAGGAATCTCCACACTGTTCTGCATAGTGGCTGTACTAGTTTGCATTCCCACCAACAGTGTAAGAGGGTTCCCTTTTCTCCATACACTCTCTAGCATTTATTGTTTGTTGACTTTTGGATAGCAGCCATTCTGACTGGCGTGAAATGGTATCTCATTGTGGTTTTGATTTGCATTTCTCTGATTATAAGTGATGTTGAGCATCTTTTCATGTGTTTGTGAGTCATCTGTATGTCTTCTTTGGA
Source organism: Moschus berezovskii (assembly GCF_049115385.1). Lineage (NCBI taxonomy): Eukaryota > Metazoa > Chordata > Mammalia > Artiodactyla > Moschidae > Moschus > Moschus berezovskii. The sequence goes on from NC_142488.1 coordinate 104,503,763, forward strand.
GAAATGTCTGTGTAGTTCTTTGGCCCATTTTTTGATTGGGTCGTTTATTTTCTGGAATTGAGCTGCAGGAGTTGCTTATATATTTTTGAGATTAATCCTTTGTCAGTTGCTTCATTTGCTATTATTTTCTCCCATTCTGAAGGCTGTCTTTTCACCTTGCTTATGGACAGGGAGGCCTGGTGTGCTGTGATTCATGGGTTCGCGGAGAGTCGGACACGACTGAGTGAATGAACTGAACTGAACTGCTAGTTTGCCTTGCTGTGCAGAAACTTTTAATTTTAATTAGGTCCCATTTGTTTATTTTTGCTTTTATTCCCAATATTCTGGGAGGTGGGTCATGGAGGAACCTGCTGTGATTTATCTCAGAGAATGTTTTGCCTATATTCTCCTCTAGGAGTTTTATAGTTTCTGGTCTTACATTTAGATCTTTAATCCATTTTGAGTTTATTTTTGTGTATGGTGTTAAGGATTGTTTTCGTTTCATTCTATTACAAGTGGTTGACCAGTTTTCCCAGCACCACTTGTTAAAGAGATTGTCTTTTCTCCATTGAATATTCTTGCCTCCTTTGTCAAAGATAAGGTGTCCACAGGTGCATGGATTTATCTCTGGGCTTTCTATTTTGTTCCATTGATCTATATTTCTGTCTTTATGCCAGTACCATACTCTCTTAATGACTGTGGCTTTGTATTAGAGCCTGAAGTCCAGCAGGTTGATTCCCCAAGTTCCATTCTTCTTTCTCAAGATTGCCTTGGCTAGTCGAGGTTTTTTGTATTTCCGTACAAATTGTGAAATTATTTGTTCTAGCTCTGTGAAAAATACCGTTGGTAGCTTGATAGGGATTGCATTGAATCTATAAATTATTTTGGGTAGTACACTCATTTTCACAACATTTCTTCTTCCAATCCATGAACATGGTATGTTTCTCCATCTATTAGTGTCATCTCTGATTTCTTTCACCAGTGTTTTATAGTTTTCTATATATAGGTCTTTTGTTTCTTTAGGTAGATATATTCCTAAGTATTTTATTCTTGTTGTTGCAATGGTGAATGAAATTGTTTCCTTAATTTCTCTTTCTATTTTCTCATTATTAGTGTATAGGAATGCAAGGGATTTCTGTGTGTTAATTGTATATCCTGCCACTTTACTATATTAATTTTCTGGTAGATTCTTTAGGGTTTTCTGTGTAGAGGATCATGTCATCTGCAAAGAGTGAAAATTTTACTTCTTCTTTTCCAATTTGGATTCCTTTTATGTCTTTTTCTTTTCTGATTTCTGTGGCCAAAACTTCCAAAACAATGTTGAATAGTAGTGGTGAGTGTGGGCACCCTTGTCTTGTTCCTGACTTTAGGGGAAACGCTTTCAATTTTTCACCATTGGGGATAATGTTTGCTGTGGGTTTGTCATATATAGCTTTTATTATGTTGAGGAATGTTCCTTCCATTCCCGCCTTCTGAAGGGTTTTAATCATAAATGGATGTTGAATTTTGTCAAAGGCTTTCTCTGCATCTATTGAGATAATCATATGGTTTTTATTTTTCATTCTGTTAATGTGGCATATTACATTGATTGATTTGTGGATATTGAAGAATCCTTGCATCCCTGGGATAAAGCCAACTTTGTCATGATGTATGATCTTTTTTGTGTGTGGTTGGATTCTGATTGCTAGAATTTTGTTAAGGATTTTTGCATCTATGTTCATCAGTGATATTGGCCTGTAGTTCTCTTTTTATTTGGCATCTTTGTTAGTCTTTGGTATTAGGGTGACGCAGGCCTCATAGAATGAGTTTGGAAGTTTACCTTCCTCTGCAATTTTATGGAAGATTTTGAGTAGGATAGGTGTTAGCTCTTCTCTAAATTTTTGGTAGAATTCGGCTGTGAAGCCGTCTGGACCTGGGCTATTGTTTGCTGGAAAAAAAAAATTAAAAAAAATTTTTTTAAATAAACATTTTCAGTTTATATTAGTGAATCTCAACCATTTGATTACAGTCAACATCATGTTCTCACAAGTCACAGTTATTTTTAAAATGTAATTCACAGTACTGATAAATTTCTTTGCTTTTTTTCTCTTTTATTCTCTATCTTCACCTAATGACTGGAACCTTGAGCCTATTGTTTTAGTGAAAATAAACCTCACCCTTATTCTGGGTCATTTCATACAACTGAAGACATTTACTGGGTATACAAATTAATAATTGATTTGCCTTGAGGCAGTTTACATTAGAGAAGGATTCTACTGAATGGTTATTCTTCAAAGGATTCCTCACTCGTATCTTTTTAAAACTGAATTTTAAATTGAGAACTACTTGTATTTATTTGACTGTAAAAGGATCTGAACTCTCTAATCCTTCTTCATATCAGCTTTAAAAATTATCAAATTTTCTTGAGCTCAACTCTTTCTTGTAACTTCTTCCATTTTTCTAACATCCTCTTCTAGAGATACAAATTAATTAGGTATATGATTGTCTTGCCAGTTATCACAGGATAAGTGTTCTACTCCCATAATCTAGACAGCAATTTTTATAGTCTCTAATATCTGTTTCCCAGTTGTATCCCTTCAAACCATTGAGTTAATGCCACCTAGTTTATGCTTTCAGAGAAGGCAATGGCAAGCCACTCCAGTATTCTTGCCTAGAAAATCCCATGGATGGAGGAGCCTGGTAGGCTGCAGTCCATGGGATCGCTAAGGGTCGGACACGACTGAGCGACTTCACTTTTCACTTTCACACATTGGAGAAGGAAATAGCAACCCACTCCAGTGTTCTTGCCTGGAGAATCCTAGGGACGGGGGAGCCTGGTGGGCTTCCGTCTATGGGGTCACACAGAGTCGGACACGACTGAAGTGACTTAGCAGCAGCAGCAGCAGTTTATGCTTTTGCAATATCCTACTTCTAAGTATACAATTTTTGTTTCAGTTTTCTTGAAGTATAATTTGACAAATGAAATTTGTATATATGTGTACAACTTGATGTTTTGATATATGTATATGTTGTGAAATGATCACTGCAATCAAGATAATTAGCTTATCTATAAACCTGCATAGTTATAATTTTCTTTATACAATACAGTATTATTTACTATGATCACCATGATGTACATTAGAACTCCAGGACTTATCCTGTACAACTGAAACTTTGTACCTTTTGACCAATATCTCCTTATTTCAGCCACCACCCCCCAAATAGCTGGCAAACAGCATTCTCCTCCTAGATTCTATGAATTGGGCCATACAACATATAAATGAGATCATGCAGTATTTGTCATTCTGTGTCTGGCTTATTTCCCTTATAATTTCATCCAAGTCATTGTAGACGGCAGGATTTCGTTCCTTTTTCTATGTATCTAATTTCTGTATCAATTAAGATAAGCTGGGTTACGCTGAAATAATACTGTAACCAGTTAGAATAGGGGATGCCTGGAGAAAGAGAAACAGACATGACTTTCTCGACATCAGAGAAGCCATTTTTGGCCCAAGCCATTATGTGATCTAAGTTGGCCACAGTGCTTCTCCTTGAACAGATCTCACTAATTAATGATCTTAAGGGGACAAAAAATGAAGGAAAATAAAACTCTGCTTTCAAGCAAGTGAAATAATAATAGCGAAGATAACATATCTGTTGCAAAGACTCTCTGTCTCTTATTTCATCAGTAAAGATTAGCCTGAAGTGCTCAATCATCAGATCAATTGGAACCTAAATGATGATGTTGAACTTTTCTGACCGTGGTTACTTCAATCAGCTATAGTTTGGAATCTGTCAACCACCCAAGTCCCTTCATGAATATGCATGTACCCTTAGCTTAAAACTTCCCCAGTTTCACTGTTCAGGGAGACACTAATTTGAGAAAGATTTCAAGTGTTCTCCTCACTTGCTGTAAGTAATCCTTCCTCCTCCCCATCTTTGACGTGTGTCTTTTGGCTTGACACCCACCAATAGGAGAACTCAGATTTTGAATAACAATGGTATATTTCTCACTCGTTCAAAGCGCTTCAAGTCCAGGTGACTTCCTAAATATAGTGGCACAGTATGATAGAGTGCTTCAATCTCCTCAGTTCAGTTCAGTTGAGTCGCTCAGTCGTGCCCGACTCTTTGAGTCCCCATGAATCACAGCACACCAGGCCTCCCTGTCCATCACCAACTCCCGGAGTTCACTCAAACCCACCTCCATCGAGTTGGTGATGCCATCCATCCATCTCATTCTCTGTCGTCCCCTTCTCCCCCTGACCCCAATTCCTCCCAGCATCAGAGTCTTTTCCACTCAGTCAACTCTTCGCATGAGTTGGCCAAAGTATTGGAGTTTCAGCTTTAGCATCAGTCTTTCCAATGACCACCCAGGACTGATTTCCCTTAGAATGGACTGGTTGGATCTCCTTTCAGTCCAAGGGCCTCTCAAGAGTCTTCTCCAACACCACAGTTCAAAAGCATCATTTCTTTGGCGATCAGCTTTCTTCATAGTCCAACTCTCACATCCATACATGGTCACTGGAAAAACCATAACCTTGAGTAGATGGACCTTTGTTGGCAAAGTAATGTCTCTGCTTTTTAATATGCTCTTTAGGTTGGTCATAACTTTCCTTCCAAGGAGTAAGCATCTTTTAATTTCATGGCTGCAATCAGCATCTGCAGTGATTTTGGAGCCCAAGAAGATGAAGTCTCTCACTGTTTCCATTGTTTCCCCATCTATTTCCCATGAAGTGATGGGAACAGATGCCATGATCTTAATTTTCTGAATGTTGAGCTTCAAGCCAACTTTTTCACTCTCCTCTTTCACTTTCATCAAGAGGCTTTTTAGTTCCTCTTCACTTTCTGCCATAAGGGTAGTGTCATCTGCATATCTGAGGTTATTGATATTTCTCCCAGCAATCTTGATTCCAGCTTGTGCTTCTCCCAGCCCAGCATTCCTCATGATGTACTCTGCATATAAGTTACATAGGCAGGGTGACAATATACAGCCTTGACGTACTCCTCTATATTCTTAAAAGGAACTAATATTTACTGATATATTTGGCTCTCAGTAAATATTAGTTCCTTTTAAGAATGTATGAAGTGGATGGATTCAGTGTTATCAAACCAAACTTGGTTCTGCTCACCTGCTTGCAATAAAGTTAATCTACTGACAGTGGGTTGTGGTGAAGGAAAGTGAAATGTTTATTGCATGGCACCAAACAGAGAGTCCAGGACATCTAGTTCTCAAAGCATGCTAGTGCCCTGATGGGTTTAAGCCAAGCATTTTTAAAGACAGTGTGAGGGAGTGACATCTCAGAGCTTGTGCACAATTCTCTGATTGGTTGATGGTGAGGTAACAGGGCAGTGTCACAGGGGTTAACATCATCAGTCTTTTGGTGCCAGTAGGTCTGGGGGCTAAGTGCTCATGGTTATCAAGTAGTTAATTTCTTCCATTTGCTGAGGAAGCACCTGGAAAACAACTCAAGAAATGTGCTTCAGATACTGTCATCTATGTATTTCAGAGAGGAGCTAAAGTGGAGGACATAGGGGAGACAACTGTCCAGGGGTGGCACCAGAGGGTTCTGCTTGGTGACATCTGGACATGAAATATCTGTCCTTGGGACAACGAGCACCACTAGATAATTTCAATGCTTTGTGGAATTAAAATCCATTATTCTTAATCATTTGAGTATTGGTGGTGGTGGTTTAGTTGCTAAGTCGTGTCTGATTCCTGTGACCCCATGGACTGTGGAGCCCCACGAGGTTCCTCTGTCTGGGATTCTCCAGGAAAGAATACTGGAGTGGGTTGCCATTTCCTCCTCCAGGGAATCTTCCCAACCCAGGAATCAAACCTGGGTCTCCTGCATTGCAGGCAATTTCTTTACCTACTGAGCTATAAGGGAAGCCCAAGGCTAAAATTTTTGTCAAATGGAATACTGTATTTGAAACACTCAGAACATATTTTTAATATATACCAAGCATGCAAATATTATTAAGTTATTTCCATATTGCTATGGGCTAAAGGTTTGTATCTCTCCCCCCCATTCCTATGTTAAAGTCCTAACTCCTGACATGATAGATGGTGCCTTTGGAGATGGTGCCTGTGAGAGATAATTGGGGCTTGATGAAGCCATGAGGATTCCACCCACCCTAATGATGGTGCTGGTGTCCTTATAAGAAGAAGAAGTGATAATGAGTTCTCTCTCTTTCTTTTTCTATCATTCTCTCAATCTCTTTCTCTCTCTCTTGCCAAATGATCACAAAAAAGAGTTCATGTGAGCTCACAATGAGACAGCAGCAGTCTGGAAGCTGGGAAGAGGGCCCTCACCTAGAACTGAATATTCTGGCACCTTAATTTTAGGCTTCCCAACCTCTACAACTGTGAGGAATAAATACTTGTTATTTAAACTACCCAGCTATGCTATTTTGTTAAAGTAGTCCAAACTAAGATACATATATATGAGGATATTTTTGGAAAAGCACTTCTTCAGCTTTCAAGTGATTTTTGTAAAACATTCTTGCAATTTTTAATACTTATAATTGTTAGTTATCTTTCATGGAGGCTATGCAAATGTATCTGTGACAAATTAGTATATTAAGAATCTACTAATAATAGATGTAAAACACCTATCTTGGTGCCTAGTATATAAGAAATGATAATATTAATTCCCGTGTCTACACAGGAAATTGCATGCAAAGAAAGAAACTCTACTTATAGAACTATATTAGATTAGAACTAGATTAGTTCTAGATTAGAACTGTATGCAAATAAAAAAATTGAAGTTGAGCTTTCTTTTTTTCTTTTCAATCACATAATCTTCATAGTAGAAATCAGTTTCTCAAAAGGTACCATGTGTGGCAGAGAACTATAGGAACTAAACAAATTTACTTTTGAGTATGATAATATTAAAAAATGACACAGAGACCATCAAGGGAAAGGGAAGGAACTTGGCTACCTTCCCCAGTGCCAGTCAAGATCACACTCTGCTGAGTCAAAATATTATATATATAAAAGAAAGAAAGAAAAAGAATGGACAGAACAGAATGCCTCAAAGAACAAATGCCATGTCCATAACAAAACCACTATGCAGCTAATATTGGAATGGTATACAAGAAATTAAAGCAGACACTGTGACAATAACAATCCATCATAGAAGCATCTGGATAGTTCTGAGCCAGTTTAAGGAAAAGATGGGCAGTCATAACTCAGGACCTAGCAGAAAGATAGTATGAAAGGAGTGAGTAGGGTGGCTAAGAGGCACTTAAAGGGGAGGAAAATATATGATTGTTCCCACAAACACTGAATGTATACCTTGTAGTAAAGAGGAATACAAATCTCCTACGTATGTCTGCGTATCAATCTATCTTTGTCTCTCTCTCTTACACACACAAACACCACTTTTGGAAAAATCACGAATGTCTCCAAAGTACCATGAATACTGATAGAGTCAGATCATCTGAGATATGTGAAGTCACTAGACCCAATGTCACCAGAATTCTCATATTTCTCATGCTCATACTTGTGAAGCAGGGCAAGACTAATGACAATGGGGAATAATTCGGAAACAAAAATATCAAAAGTGGGAATAACACTGTTCATAGTGTCAGTTGCCTGTCCATTAGTGATAAAGACCTTCTGTCTCAAGAAAAACTTTGGAAAGCTTCAGTGAAGCAAATATAAGGGTGAAATAGGGAGAGTGAATGATGATGAGTCCACAACACAGGAATAAAAGAAAAAAAGGGGGGAAGAAATTATTTATGTCACAGAAATAACAAAGATTTTAAATAACTCAAAAAAGAAAGAAAATAACTCAAATGAGGACAGCCTGGTAGGTAGTATGACTCCCCACAAATATCCATGTCCTAATCTCTCAAACCTGTGAATTTGTTAGTTTACATGGCAAAGAAGATGTGATTTAATTAAGGACCTTGAAAGAGGGAGATTATTATACATTGTGCAAGTGTGTTCAGTGTGATCACAGGGTCATTAATAGTGTGTTTGGGGGGCGGAAGTGGCTAGAGTGATGTGATAAGAGAAAGACTTGACACATTGTTGCTGGTGTTGAAAAGAAAGGAAGAGACCATGAGCTATGTGATATATGTGGCCTCTAGAAGCTGATGAGGGCAAGAAAGTGAATTCATTGTAAAGATTATGTGTCATAAATACCTTAGTCCATCAGGCAAAAAGTCTGATAGCTCACCACCCACCTAGTTTGCCACCAGGGAAGCCCAACCACCCAGCTAGGTCTGGCAAAACCAAGCGTGCTTGAATCCTGTCCCGTAACCCTGCAACACTATCGAGTTTGATGATTAGTAATTATGAAGTTGTTGAGCATATAGGTTTGGGGGTTCTGTAAAAGGGATTTCCACACCATCTAGGAGGTTGGATGTAGTGACCCCAAGGCCTATTTCATCTTTGATCAGCAGTAATCACCTGGTTCAAGAATAGTCCTCAGTCGTTAGCTTTGAAAGTTCATGGGAGATCATGACATCGGGGAACCAGCAGTGAATTCTAGTTGTTGTTCAGTCGCTAAGTTGTGTCTGACTCTTCACAACCCCATGGACTGCAGCATTCAGACCTTCCCTGTCCTTCACTGTCTCTTGGAATTTGCTCATACTCATGTTCATTGAGTCGGTGAGGCCATCCAACCATCTCATCCTTTGTCACCCCCTTCTCCTCCTGCCCTCAATCTTTCCCAGAATCAGGGTATTTTCCAGTGAGTCAGCTCTTCGCATCAGGTGGCCAGAGTATTGGAGTTTCAGCTTCAGCATCAGTCCTTCCAATGAATATTCAGGGTAGATTTCCTTTAGGACTGACTGGTTTGCTATCCTTGCAATCCAAGGGACTCTCAAGAGTCTTCTACAGCACCACAGTTTGAAAGCACCAGTTCTTCAGTATTCAACCTTCTTTATGGTCCAACTCTCACATCCATCCATGCATGACTCCTGGAAAAACCATAGCTTTGACTAGAAGGACCTTGGTCTGCAAAGTGATGTCTATGCTTTTTAATATGCTGTCTAGGTTTTTCATAGCTTTTCTTCCAAGGAACAAGTGTCTTTTTAATTTATTTGATGCAGTCAACATCTGCAGTGATTTTGGAGCCCAAGAAAATAAAATATGTCACTGTTTTCATTTTTTCCCAATGTATTTGAAATGAAGTAGCAGGAGCGAATGCCATGATTTTTTTTTTTTTTTTTTGGTATGTTGAGTTTTAAGCCATCTTTTTCACTCTCTTCTTTCACCCCCATCAAGAGGCTCTTTAGTTTCTCTTCACTTTCTTCTATTACAGTGTTATCTTCTGCATATGTGAGGTTGTTGATATTTCTCCTGGCAACTTTGATTCCAGTTTGTGATTCATCCAGCCCAGCATTTCACATGATGTACTCTGCATATAAGCTAAATAAGCATGGTGACAATATACACAGCCTTGACGTACTCCTTTCCCAATTTGGAACCAGTCCATTGTTCCATGTCCAGTTCTAACTGTTCCTTCTTGATCTGCATACAGTTTTCTCAGGAGACAGGTAAGGTGGTCTGGTATTCCCATCTCTTTAGGAGTTTTCCAGTTTGTTGTGGTCCACACAAAGACTTCAGCATAAACAATGAAGCAGAAGTAAAATTGTACTTAGCTCTCCAATACAAATAATTCTACAGGTCTTCTTTATCCTTTGTAAGGCACTGGTTGTTTATAATAGAATGTGACATCTGTGATGTTAAGAATTTTTATATTTCATTCACTGTTATAACATCACAGCCTAGAAGAGTGTTTAGCACACAGTTGGCACTCAGTAAATATTTCTGGGGTAAGTGAATGAATGGTTACTAAATGATATAAAATAAATAGGTTTTAAAGAAGATAAACCAAGTAACTTCTGAGCAACTCCTCTATAAAAACAAATCATGGTAACTCAATCATTTCTTTAATGAATTTATTGATTTTTTTAGATTAGGAAATTTCAGAAGACATAGTATAGCTGAAGAAAGTAAGGCATTTGACATGCTTGAAAATTATCTTCCTATAGGACAAAAATGAGCTGAATGCAAAGACATTTAAGTAGGTTCATTATTCTCTCAACAACTATATCCAAAGCTGCCTTTTGTACTGGGATGAACCAGAGGGATGGGATGGGGAGGGAGGTGGGAGTGGGGTTCAAGATGGGGAACACATGTACACCTGGGGTAGATTCATGTCAATGTATGGCAAAACCAATACAATAATGTAAAGTAATTAGCCGCCAATTAAAATAAATAAATTAAAAAAAAATCAGTGTCAGTTTGGAGTGAAGTCTCTAGTTGTGTGCCACAAGGCTCTGTTCTTGATACTTACATTTAAGTATTTTTATTAGTAGCTTATTTGGATAAAGTGAGAACGTACTCATAGAATATACAGATAATACAAAACTGGGAGTAAGGGCCTCTATATTGAATAGCAGAGTCAGGATTTTCAAATATCTTACAAAAAAGAACAACACATTGAATCTAACATGGCGATAAATAACAAGAATAAGGTGAGGGTGGTAATGGTAAATTCAGTATGAACCAAAAGGCAGATGTGACCAAAAAATTTAATGACAGCAAACTTCCCATTATGATATACAGCACTGTTGTATGATATATAGGAAACTTGTCAAGAGAGTAGATCCTAAGGGTACTTATCACAAGGAAAATTTTTTCTTTTTACTGTATCTATATGAAATGATGGAGGTTAACTAACAGTATTGTGACAAACATTTCACCATGTATCTAAATCAAACCATTATGCTGTACCTCTTAAAAGTATAAAGTAATATATACCAATTATTTCTCAATAAAACTGGAAAAATAATGAGATTATAGGCAATAATAATAGTGAGATAGTTTCTAGAATTATATATGATTCCATAATCATTTAGAATATTGCATCTGTTCTGGGAACCACATTCTAAAAGGAAATGAACAAATTTTATTCCACTGAGAGGAAAATAAATAGAATGATGAAGCTGATATCTAATATCAGTTGGTGAGACCAGGCTGAAGACACTGTAACTGAGCAGGACCCTATAGGGCTTTCCAGGGACAGTCCTGCCCACCTGTCCTTTGCTTTAGCTTCTCTGAAGTGTCTAGATAATAGTATTTGATGCATATTTCCTGAGTTGTAAAAAGCAGATGTAAAAATCCTTCCCCTCCTCAACAAATGGAAGATGTTAACTATTTTAGGATATTGAACACATATTCCCAGGCCTCCTGGAGCCTAAGGACTGATGATGCTAACCCCTGTGATATCACCCTGCTTCCTCACCATCAGCCGAACAGAGAACTGTGATCACAATTCTGATCACAGACCCTGCAATCCCCCTCTCCCCCAACCAGGCTTTTAAAAATGCTTTGCTAAAACCCTTCCAGAAGCTAGAGGCCTTTTAGGGCATCAGCAACCTGGTCTCCTTACAGGACCCTGCAACAAATCTTTCTCTGCTCCAAACTCCAATGTTTCAGTTTGTTTGAGCTCATTGGGGTTCACTAACATGAACTTGGATTCACCACATCATCCCTGTCATAAGAAATACTGGGAGAGGGCAAAGGCAGGGGACTGCATGACACTCATTTTGAAATATTTTAGAGATATTTTAGAGAAAGGTAGCATACTATAGTAAGACAGTAGGTTGTAGAGAAACACATTTAAGCTTACATCTCAACTCTGCCACTACAAAGATTTCTAACCTTGAACAAATTACTTAACCTTTCTTTAACACTTCATTTTCCTCTTCTGTAAAATGTGGATAATAATAGCACCAGTCTTCTAGAACTGTTATGTGGATCTACTGAATTATTTTCTGTAAAGCACTCAAAACAATGCCTGATAGATATCAACTGTGATATAAGTGCTTATAAAATAAAGTATAAAGAGGTGTTTTATTTTTTTCAGAATTAAATGACTTGGTATATATATATGGTGGATAGTAAATAGGATAGAAAAGTAAGATAGGTGGTATCATTTATCTTCAAGGACTGTATGTGAAAGTTTAATTAGAGTTGACCTTCAAAAAATATTCCAGAAAAATAGAAGAAATATTCAAGGAGTTGAAACAGCATCTCAACAGACAAAAGAACTCTTTTAATAGTAAGACTTTGCAGAATGTGAGGGGAAGGTAAAGAGCCTATATTCTTCATTCAGCTAGATGTTGAGTTTAAGGTATAACTCTTTCCTTTGCAAGTTGCTTTTCTGAGCTTTGATTTCATCACTGTAAAATGGGCAAATATTGAAGGTAATTCTGTCAATTAAATGAGATATGCTGCTGACTCTTTGTAACCAGGCTCCTCTGTCCATGGGTTTCTCCAGGCAAGAATACTGAAGTGGGTTGCTGTACCCTCCTCCAGGGGTTAAGTGTCAATTATGTTGAGAGTGCTAGTCTGACTTGTTTCTTGTTATAACCCTAGTTACCTAAAACAGTGTCTTGAACTTAGAAGGTGCTCAGTATTTCTTGAGTGGATTTACTGAATGAAACTGCTCAAGTAAACCTCAGCTACCTTTCCCATTCCTTATTGAAAATCAAATCTCCATATCTACTCAGAGAAACACTTGAATATACACAGGAGGCATGGGAAAGAATGTTTCTAACAGTGTTTATAGTAGTGAAAAAAGGGAAAAACCTAAAAGGAAAACGGGTATATAAACTTTCATGCTATGGATTACTATGCAACTAAAATGAATAAAACATGTCTATATGACATGGAAAAAATTATAAGCAATAATGGTTAATAAAAATAGAAAAAAAATTTGTATGTTTTATGATTCCTTAAATATGATGATAACCATAGAAAAGGCCAAGAAAAAAAGAAAAATAGTTGTTATCTCTGTAAAAAGGATTGAAATTGAATGGAGAATGGGGTATGGATAAAGGAGTTCTTGTGTAATCTTTGAAGTTCTGATAATTTTTGAAGACTCTGCCTGTAAGGTGGTTAGTTTCCAGTAATTGAACAAGATTATGTAGAGAGGCCAAGGAAGTATTTGATAGGGATATTATTAAAAAGAATCAGCACTGAATGATTTTACTGTTCTTCCTTACCCTGTGAGTTTCTGATTTTGTAATTCAAATTCTCAGGTAAATACAGCCTATGTAGACGAAAGTTCATTTCTCAGCTGGTGTCTTTGTAAATTGAGGAAGGTGTCATGAACTTATAGCCTTTCTTCTCCTTAATATCCCTTTCCTCCAAGGCCATCTGAGAAGACTTATACAGTAAAACAGACCATGTAGAAACTAACACCTTTAAAATTCTCTGGGAATTTTGAATAGATTGAAATTGCCTGAGGGAATGTGTTTGCTGAATGGTTTCTGATAAGTCATTCAAAGAAAAAAGAAAGAGTCCTTCAAATGACTCTCTATACAAAGTTTTCCCCTGATGAAACACCTATTTGCTTTATTATTCTTAACCTTTCAATGAAGAACTCTAGGAAAAAAAAAAAAGCACAAAAGAATTACAATAATTCAGACTATTATTTGCAAAAGACCTGGAAATCACCCTGGGAACTGACAGGAGGGCGATGTGTCTCAGTGCCCCACTGGACTTAAGGAGCTTTATCGTTTGTTTTTTTTACAATTAGCTGGAGAATGTGAACAAAGCATGTCTACCTAGATATACAGAGTATTTTTTCATAGTCATGTTTTATGGTATTTAATAACTTCTTAAAACATGTAAAACAAGGAGACAAACAAAATTGGAATTATTTCAGTCTTCATGTGGTAACTTATTCCTGAGAAATGAGAAAGATATAAGTGCATTGAAAACATGCTGATTTGGTTGCTGCAATGCAGTTTTGAAATCTTCTTGCCATTTTAGTAGTATAGTAGGTAGAAAATCTTCCATAGTCGGCAAAGAACTGCTTCAGTCACTTTTCCAGCGTTTTCTTTTCCAAAGGCCAAATGTTATGCGATACAATAGTTTTTAATTCTCACACTCTGAAACTTCAGAATTAAGCAGATTTCAAGGGCTGAGGAAACAAAAAAAATGAGTAAAAGAGCTGAACAAAGGAAGTGATCCTGAGGAACAAGTAGAAAAGAGGTGGTAATAGTAGCCTGCAGCATCTCATGTCTGTTCAATAGTGCCCAAAGTTCTTAGGGAACAGAATCTAACAGGAAATTGTCCATAAAAATGTGAAGTCGGAATTGAAGATTTATTGAACAGATGATTTTTTGGGGGCATAATTTTAGGCTGTCCATAAACAGAGTTGAGTTCTTAAACTGGGTAGCACATGGGGAAAATATGATTTTCAAGGGGAATTTAAATCTGTTTTCTATTTAAATTTTTTCAGGACATGATACTAATGAGCCCTTTCCTTCTGGAAAGCAGAAAATGAGAAAATTAAGGTAATGATCATTAATGAAATGTGATACACATCAGTATTCTGTAACCGGCTGAACTACAGGTGATTAATCATTGAGGCAATCACTTATTCTTTACTATTTTTAGGAATGTCAGACTGTTCCATTATATATGCACAATAACGAAAGCACCTCTTCAGAAGCAGCTGATTGTTAAATGGGTTATGGAGCTAAATGAAATACAAATCAGCCGACATTTTAGGTTAACTGTCATTTTTACACGAAAAAAGTGTTAGCTTTTAATATATACACTATGGTAAATGAAAGAAAGCTGTGTGTATCTGAAAGTAAATGACTTGTTTATGTTCAAAATTTAAACTCATAAAGACAAACAACTAGAGTATGTGGGAATCATAGCAGGAACTCAAAACTCAGGAAGAAAAAAATGCTCTTGTTAGCCATCTTGGACAAAATTAGATGAAGAATTTTGCTGTAGTCCAGAAATTAAGCATAAAGACTTTTAATTCTTAAAATATTATAACAGGCATCATTTAAAAAGTTACTGATAAAATGTAGGAGCGTTTCGCTAGCTCTACATTATGAAGATATGCTAAACAAGTGGTAAGTGAGGAGTCATAATTTCTACTTGTGAGTATTCAGGCAAAAGATAAAGAATCATACATTATTTTATTAAATATTTCTCTTTCCCTTATTTTGTTTCTTTCATGTTCTTATTATAATAATGGGAAAAATATATGGGGGCCATCTAGTGGTCAATGCATTTTTGTTTGTTTGTTTGGCTTTGAAGCAAATGACTGACTGGTTTTCTAGAATTCTCTCTCTCTTGCTGTCAAATAAAGACAGAAAATACAGTTTCTTCTGTGATAGGAATCTTTTGTTGATGTTTTCTCCAGTGAACTGTTTGAATGTTATACTTTGTAATCTGTTAACTTGTGGCAGGGTTTGGAATGACAGGTGGACTTGTGAATAATGCCTTAAATGTCAAGAGAGGACTTCTGTTAATCAGTTCAGTATTTCAGCAATTTCATTAGCAAAGGATATTACCAATCAAACTGACATAGTAAATCAGTTGAGAACCTGAATTAGTATTCAGCAAACACCTGTACTGCTGAATTTTTTTACTGCTGGTATCTCTGCTGACTGATTAGCATTCACGCTGTATCTGTTGACTATCACGTGGTTGAGAGATGGATGTCAATTAATTATGTATAGGCATGTGCCTAGTTCCTATAATCAGGCAATTTGCCTAGCTGGAATCAGGCTTAAACTTAAAAATCATATTATTCCTTCCTGTTTCTCTTACCCTCTAAAGTAACTACTGTTATCAGTCTCTTACAAATATTCCTTGAAATATTTGTGACTCTTCAAGCATAATTTTGATTATAAAAAGAATATCGCACATACTGTCTTGCTACTTTTCTTCTTTTAATATGTATTTTGAAGAAATTTCCGTACATGTATATATAGAGCAGGCTTCTTCTTTTGGAATTACTGCAAACTACTTTAGGCATTTAACTTGTTTCCAATCTTCAGTTTTTATAAAAAGTTAAGAGATAGCATCCTTATACATATTTTCTGCTCACATGTGATAATAATTTCAGAAAGTGAAAATAATAGTTAATAATTTTTAATTTTGATTTTTCACAGTTTTTCAAATTGATGGTACAAAAATATTTGAATATTGTTGTTTTACCATGTTGACAGTAAGTGAATTCTGACATTCTGGCTGCCATTGTGGATCATAAACATGGTAGTTTAGTTGGAACACATACACATGGAAAATTGTAAAGCTGAAGACTACTTTCTCTTCCTTAGACTATAAAGGAAGCCTGCATTTCTAGCTTAACTAAGTGAAAATCTGTCAAAGGTCGTGAACCATGCAAAGCATAGAGCTGGCAACGTAGATGCCATTGGAATTAAATTCCGTATTTATATTTTGTTCTGTACGTTTTCATATTTTTAGAAGGCATACTTCCTGGGTATGCATGCTTTTGAAACATAGTAATTTCTGTTTTATCTTTAATTTAAAATTATTTCTTAATAATCAAATGTTATTTACAGTATTGTATTGCAGTCAAATTATGATTTCAGATAATTAAATTCAATTTTCAGTATTTGTAAGCTAAACGTTACCTTTGAAGATGCTATTAAAAAAAAAAGCTATTGAATCATGCTCTCATAAGCTGGGGAAATTTACTCAGTTATTACACAATAGTTTATACATTTTAAAAAAGCATGTACACAGGCTTACTATACAAATTAATGATTTTACTCCATTAACAGTTTGCATTTTCTGTGATCCATTAAAGTGAAATATGATTAATGAAAGACATATGGACCAGTGGGAAATTAAGCATGTCTGTTTTAATCACCACTGTATACCAAGTATCAATTCAACAGTTGGAATATATTTGAGTTAAAAAATACTTGCTCTTTTAATTACTATTTCACATCATGTTACAGTGAATTTAAAAGGGAATATCCAGATTCTTCTATTTTAATTTCTTTCTTATAAGTATGCTTATCATATGCTCAAATCTCCTACCTATTACACCCACCAGAACACCCCTAGCTCATTTTAAATGTTATCAATAGCCCAGTTTGCAGATGACAGTCACTTTTAATTGATGGATAATACAGAGGGAGTTATATCAAATCGTTTTGCAACATTTGTTTCCTGTCCAAATCAAGTATATCCTTTAATGTGTAATATGTAGAAAATGTACATTGAGATACTATTATGAATAAGTAATCAGAAAATGGTTTAAAACTGCTATATTTAATATCAATTGCTACTATTTTTGAGCATTTTCCATGTGTGAGCCACCCAGTAATTTATTTAAAATTAGGCCAATTGTATGGTGTGTTCAACTTGTAAAGTTATTTTATAGAGATCATCTTATCAGAATATTCAATGCAAAAGGTATAACATAACCTGAACTGAGAAAATCAGCATTTATTATAGTCCTTCCAGATTTCTGGTCGTTAATAATAAGCAATGAGAAAAAGAGGATTTTCATCAATCCTTTTGTAACTGACACTGTTTTGAGTAAGAAGTAATTCGTACAAGTATGG
This sequence comes from Moschus berezovskii, assembly GCF_049115385.1. Taxonomy (NCBI): domain Eukaryota; kingdom Metazoa; phylum Chordata; class Mammalia; order Artiodactyla; family Moschidae; genus Moschus; species Moschus berezovskii. The sequence continues at coordinate 104,521,100 of NC_142488.1, forward strand.
GTCGGATTTTGTCCCCCTAAAATTCATATGTCAAAATCCTAACCCTCGAGGACCTCAGAATGTGAGTTTTTGGAAATATTGTTGTTGTAGATTTAATTACTTACCCTGATCCAGTGACTGGTGTCCTTATAAAAAGGGTAAATTTGAACTCATAGAAAGACACATAGGAAGAACAACATGTAAAGATACTTCTACAAGTCAAGAAATGCCCCAGGTTGCCAGCAAACCACCAGAAGCTAGGGGAGATGTATAGAATAGATTCTTTCTCACAGTCTTTGGAGTGAACCAACTCTACTAACATCCTGATCTTAGACTTTTAGTCCCCAAAACTCCAAGTCAATAGATTTCTGCTGCTTAAGCCATCCAGTTTGTGGTACTCTACTATAGCAGCCCTAGCAAATCCGAGGAGCCTGGTAGGCTGCAGTCCACGGGGTCGCTAAGAGTTGGACACAACTGAGAGACTTCACTTTCACTTTTCACTTTCGTGCATTGGATAAGGAAATGGCAACAAACTCCAGTGTTCTTGCCTGGAGAATCCCAGGGACAGGGGGGCCTGGTGGGCTGCCGTTTATGGGGTCACAGAGTCGGACATGACTGAAGCGACTTAGCAGCAGCAGCAGCAAACTAATACCATGCCTCATGGTTATAATATATTCTATGACCAGTGATTCTACCAGGCAATTCCTTGGCAGTCCAGTGGTAAAGACTGTACTACCACTGCATGGAGCATTGGTTCCATCCCTGGTCAGTTGTATAACTTTTAAGATCCTACATGCCACATGGACCCAACAATGGTAAAGAGAGTGGTACAGGTTTACTATAATCCACATTCTAGCAGAGACTGGAAAGTAAATAGCTGCTGATATTCTTAAAGAAGGAAAATGTTGCGGCCCCAGCAAGGAGATCCAACCAGTCCATCCTAAAGGAGACTAGTCCTGGGTGTTCATTGGAAGGACTGATGCTAAAGCTGAAACTCCAATACTTTGGCCACCTCATGAGAAAAGTTGACTCATTGGAAAAGACCCTGATGCTGGGAGGGATTGGGGGAAGGAGGAGAAGGGGATTACAGAGGATAAAATGGCTGGATGGCATTACCAACTCAATGCACATGAGTTTGAGTGAACTCAGGGAGTTGGTGATGGACAGGGAGGCCTGGAGTGCTGGTATTCATGGGGTCACAAAGAGTAGGACATGACTGAGCGACTGAACTGAACTGAACTGAGGGAGACTTAAAGCTTTTGCTTTGTATGTGGGGGGAGCGGGGGGAGGCTGTTGGGAGGGGACAGGGGATAGGTTGGCAAGGGCAGCAGGGCTGAAGTACCATATTGGGTATGATGAATCCCTCCTAAGAAAGTGGCATTGTAAGTTCTGCTAGCTTTTCTCATTGTTTGCTCAGATACCAGATGCAGAAAAATAGGACAGAGCCTCCTACAGCTTCATGGGGTTAAATTAGTACTGAAATAAATACATTTTCAGGTAATACTTTTAAAGTAAACGATTGACTTCCATTCCTGAATCTACATATCTATTAAAAACAAGAATATCTATAAGGGAATTCTATATTACTTTAATTTAGCTTCTACTTGCATGGTGGTATAAATTCAGTTTTTCTATTGCATAATGGTTTAAATTTGTTAAATGTGTTGTCAGTATACTTAAATGTTTTATTAAAGCAAAAAACCAGCTGTACAGTTCTTGGATGATATAATTCCTAGTGATATCAAAAGAGATGTTTGCTGATTCATTCATTCTCAGGTTTAAAGAATATACAGAAAAAGAAAAATAGGTACCTGAGATTTTGTTTAAGACCTGTTGAAATTTATATGCTTTCAATGAATACTTACAGCATCATAGCATCCCTAGCGGTAAAGAATTTGCCTGAAATGCAACACCTGCGTATGAATCCCTTGGAGTTGGGACTGGCTTAGTAGCAGGAGTAGTAGGGAACTATTCTTACCTGAAAAATTCCATAGACAGAGGACCCTGATGGGCTACAGACTATGGGGTCACAAAGAGATGGACATAGCTGAGCGACTAACATTTCACAGTACTTAGCCTCTTAATTGAGGAATTACCCAGGTCGGTAGGTGCCCAGTATGCTACTGGAGATCAGTGGAGAAATAAATCTAGAAGGAATAAAGGGATGGAGCAAAAGAAAAACAAATGCCCAGTTGTGGATGTGACCGGTAATAGAAGCAAGGTCCGGTGTTGTAAAGAGCAATATTGCATAGGAATCTGGAATGTTAGGTCCATGAATCAAGGCAAATTGGAAGTGGTCAAACAGGAGATGGCAAGAGTGAACATAGACATTCTAGGAATCAGTGAATTAAAATGGACTGGAATGGGTGAATTTAACTCAGATGACCATTATATCTATTATTGTGGGCAGGAATCCCTTAGAAGAAATGGAGTAGCCATCATGGTCAACAAAAGAGTCCAAAATGCAGTACTTGGATGCAATCTTAAAAATGACAGAATGATTTCTGCTAGTTTCGAAGGCAAACCATTCAATATAACAGTAATCCAGGCTTATGTCCCAACCAGTAATGCTGAAGAAGCCGAAGTTGAACGGTTCTATGAATACCTACAAGACCTTTTAGAACTAACACCCAAAAACAGATGTCCTTTTCATAATAGGGGACTGGAATGCAAAAGTAGGAAGTCACGAAACACCTGGAGTAACAGGCAAATTTGGTCTTGGAGCACGGAATGAAGCAGGGCAAAGGCTAATAGTTTTGTCAAGAGAATGCACTGGTCGTAGCAAACACCCACTTCCAACAACACAAGAGAAGACGCTACACAGGGATATCACCAGATGGTCAACACCGAAATCAGATTGATTATATTCTTTGCAGCCAAAGATGGAGAAGCTCTATACAGTTAACAAAAACAAGGCCAGGAGCTGACTGTGGCTCAGATCATGAACTCCTTATTGCCAAATTCAGACTGAAATTGAAGAAAGTAGGGAAAACCACGAGACCATTCAGATATGACCTAAATCAAATCCCCTATGATTATACAGTAGAAGTGAGAAATAGATTTAAGGGACTCGATCTGATAGATAGAGTGCCTGATGATCTCTGGACGGAGGATCGTGACATTGTACAGGAGACAGGGACCAAGACCATCCCCATGGAAAAGAAATGCAAAAAAGCAAAATGACTGTGTGAGGAGTCGTTACAAATAGCTGTGAAAAGAAGAGAACCGAAAAGCAAAGGAGAAAAGGAAAGATATAAGCATCTGAATGCAGAGTTCCAAAGAATAGAAAGGAGAGATAAGAAAGCCTTCATCAGGGATCAATGCAAAGAAATAGGGAAAAACAACAGAATAGGAAAAACAAGAGATCTTTTCAAGAAAATTAGAGATTCCAAGGGAACATTTCATGCAGAGATGGGCTTGATAAAGGACGGAAATGGTATGGACCTAATAGAAGCAGAGGATATTAAGAAGAGGTGGCAAGAATACACAGAAGAACTGTACAAAAAAGATCATCACGACCAAGATAGTCACGATAACGTGATCACTGACCTAGAGCCAGACATCTTGGAATGTGAAGTCAAGTGGCCCTTCGAAAGCATCACTACGAACAAAGCTAGTGGAGGTGATGGAATTCCAGTTGAGCTATTTCAAATCTTGAAAGATGATGCTGTGAAAGTGCTGCACTCAATATGCCAGCAAATTTGGAAAACTCAGCAGTGGCCACAGGACTGGAAAAAGTCAGTCTTCATTCCAATCAGAAAGAAAGGCAATGCCAAAAAATGCTCCAACTACCGCACAATTGCACTCATCTCACACGCTAGTAAAGTCATGCTCTAAATTCTCCAAGCCAGGCTTCAGATATATGTGAACGGTGAACTCCCAGATGTTCAAGCAGGTTTTAGAAAAGGCAGAGGCACCAGAGATCAAATTGCCAACATCCGCTGGATCATGGAGAATGCAAGAGAGTTCCAGAAAAAGATCTATTTCTGCATCATTGACCATGCCAAAGCCTTTGTGTGGATCACAAGAAACTGTGGAACATTCTGAAAGAGATGGGAATACCAGACCACCTGACCTGCCTCTTGAGAAACCTGTATGCAGGTCAGGAAGCAACAGTCAGAACTGTACATGGAACAACAGACTGGTTCCAAATAGGAAAAGGAGTATGTCAAGGCTGTATATTGTCACCTTGCTTATTTCACTTGCATGCAGAGTACATCATGAGGAACGCTGGGCTGGAAGAAGCACAAGCTGGAATCAAGACTGCTGGGAGAAATATCAATAACCTCAGATAAGCAGATGACACCACCCTTAGGGCAGAAAGTGAAGAGGAACTCAAAAGCCTCTTGATGAAAGTGAAAGAGGAGAGTGAAAAGGTTGGCTTGAAGCTCAGCATTTAGAAAACAAAGATCATGGCATCTGGTCCCATCACTTCATGGGAAATAGATGGGGAAACAGTGGAAACAGTGTCAGACTTTATTTTATCAGGCTCCAAAATCACTGCAGATATTGATTGCAGCCATGAAATTAAAAGACGCTTACTCCTTGGAAGGAATGTTATGACCAACCTTGATAGTATATTAAAAAGCAGAGACATTACTTTGCCAACCAAGGTCCGTCTAGTCAAGGCTATGGTTTTTCCCATGGTCATGTATGGATGTGAGAGTTGGACTGTGAAGAAAGTTGATCACCGAAGAATTGATGCTTTTGAAGTGTGGTGGTGGAGAAGACTCTTGAGAGTCCCTTGTACTGCAAGGAGATCCAACCAGTCCATTCTAAAGGAGATCAATCCTGGGTGTTCATTGGAAGGACTGATGCTAAAGCTGAAACTGCAATACTTTGGCCACCTCATGCGACGAGTTGACTCACTGGAAAAGACTCTGATGCTGGGAAAGGTTGAAGGCAGGAGGAGAAGGGGACGACAGAGAATGAGATGGCTGGATGGCATACCGACTCTGTGAACATGAGTTTGAGTGAACTACGGGAGTTGGTGATGGACAGGGAGGCCTGGCGTGCTGTGATTCATGGGGTCGCGGAGGATCGGACATGACTGAGCGACTGAACTGAACTGAGCCTCTTAATTTTTTTAAGATTCAGTTTTTGAAAGTAGAACACTGTAAATATATATAATTCTCTGTTGGTGATATCTGCTAGAGAATATATCCACAAATGTTCTACATGAATTTATTTGCACTTCAGAAATTTAAAAAATCAATTAATTTTTATGTTTTAACTGAATCACACATCAGTAGTTGTATCTTAAAAACTGAGTGGTGTTTTTTTTTCAATTTATTAATTTTAATTGGAGTTAATTACTTTATATTATTGTATTGTTTTTGCCATTCATTGACATGAATCTGCCCCGGGTGTACATGTGTTCCCCATCTTGAAACGCCCTCCCACGTCCCTCCCTATCCCATCCCTCTGGTTCATCCCAGTACACAAGTCCTTAGCATCCTGTATCATGCATCGAACCTGGAATGGTGATTCGTTTCACATATGATAATATACATGTTTCAAAGCCATTCCTCCAAATCATCCCACCCTCGCCCTCTCCCACAGAGTCCAAAAGACTGTTCTATATATCTGTGACGCTTTTGCTGTCTCGTATATAGGGTTATCGTTATCAACTTTCTAAATTCCATATATATGCGTTAATATACTGTATTGGTGTTTTTCTTTCTGGCTTACTTCAGTTCAATTCACTTCAGTCGCTCAGTCATGTCTGACTATTTGCGACCCCATGAATCACAGCACTCCAGGCCTTCCTGTTCAACACCAACTCCCGGAGTTCACTCAAACTCATGTCCATAGAGTCGGTGATGCAATCCAGCCATCTCACTCTCCGTCGTCCCCTTCTCCTCCCGCCCCAAATCCTTCCCAGCATGAGTCTTTTCCAGTGAGTCAACTCGTCACATGAGATGGCCAAAGTATTGGAGTTTCAGCTTTAGCATCAGTACTTCCAATGAACATCCAGGATTGATCTCCCTTAGAATGGACTGGTTGGATCTCCTTGCAGTACAAGGGACTCTCAAGAGTCTTCTCCAACACCACAGTTCAAAAGCATCAATTCTTTGGCGATCAGCTTTCTTCACAGTCCAACTCTCACATCCATACGTGACCACGGGAAAAACCATAGCCTTGACTAGACGGACCTTGGGTGGCAAAGTAATGTCTCTGCTTTTTAATATACTATCTAGTTTGGTCATAACTTTCCTTCCAATGAGTAAGCGTCTTTTAATTTCATGGCTGCAATCAATATCTGCAGTGATTTTGGAGCCCCAAACAATAAAGTCTGACACTGTTTCCACTGTTTCCCCATCTATTTCCCATGAAGTGATGGGACCAGATGCCATGATCTTTGTTTTCTGAATGTTGAGCTTCAAGTTAACCTTTTCACTCACCTCTTTCCCTTTCATTAAGAGGCTTTTGAGTTCCTCTTCACTTTCTGCCATAAGGGTGGTGCCATCTGCATATCTGAGGTTATTGATATTTCTCCCAGCAATCTTGATTCCAGCTTGTGCTTCTTCCAGCCCAGCGTTCCTCATGATGTACTCTGCATATAATTTAAATAAGCAAGGCGACAAAATACAACCTTGACGTACTCCTTTTCCTATTTGGAACCAGTCTGTTGTTCCATGTCCAGTTCTGACTATTGCTTCCTGACCTGCATACAGGTTTCCCAAGAGGCAGGTCAGGTGGCCTGGTATTCCCATCTCTTTCAGAATGTTCCACAGTTTATTGTGATCCGAACAGTCAAAGGCTTTGGCATAGTCAAAGAAGCAGAAATAGATGTTTTTTTGGAAATCTCTTGCCAGACATCTTGGAATGTGAAGTCAAGTGGGCCTTCAAAAGCATCACTACGAACAAATTTAGTGGAGGTGATGGAATTTTAGTTGAGCTATTTCAAATCCTGAAAGATGATGCTGTGAATGTGCTTCACTCAATATGCCAACAAATTTGGAAAACTCAGCAGTGGCCACAGGACTGGAAAAGGTCAGTCTTCATTCCAATCCCAAAGAAAGGCAATGCCAAAGAATGCTCAAACTATCACACAATTACACTTATCTCACACGCTAGAAAAGTCATGCTCAAAATTCTCCAATCCAGGCTTCAGCAATATGTTAACCGTGAAGTCCCAGATGTTCAAGCAGGTTTTAGAAAAGGCAGAGGCACCAGAGATCAAATTGCCAACATCCGCTGGATCATGGAGAAAACAAGAGAGTTCCAGAAAAACATCTATTTCTGCTTCATTGATTATGCCAAAGCCTTTGACTGTGTGGATCACCATAAACTGGCTTATTTCATTCTGTATAATAGGATCCAGTTTCATCCACCTCATTAGAGCAGATTCAAATATATTCTTTTTAAAATGCTGAGTAATAATCCATTGTGTATATGTACAACAGATTTCTTTTGCATTTGTCCTCCAGTGGACATCCAGGTTGCCTCCATGTCCTGGCTATTATAAACAGTGCTGCGATGAACATTGGAGTACATGTGTCTCTTTCAATTCTGGTTTCCTCGGTGTTTATGCCCAGCAGTGGGATTGCTGGGTAATATGGCAGTTCTATTTCCAGTTTTTAAAGGAATCTCCACACTGTTCTCCACAGTGGTTGTACTAGTTTGCATTCCCACCAACCGTGTAAGAGGGTTCCCTTTTCTCCAAACCCTCTCCAGCATTTATTGCTGATAGACATTTGGATAGCAGCCATTCTGACGGGCGTGAAATGGTACCTTACTGTGATGTTGATTTGCATTTCTCTGATTATGAGTGATGTTGAGCATCTTTTCATGTGTTTGTGAGCCATGTGTATGTCTTCTTTGGAGAAATATCTGTTTAGTTCTTTGGCTCATTTATTGATTAGGTCGTTTATTTTTCTGGAATTGAGCTACAGGAGTTGCTTGTATATTTTTGAGATTAATCCTTTGTCAGTAGCTTTATTTGCTATTATTTTCTCCCATTCTGAAGGCTGTCTTTTCACCTTGCTTATAATTTCCTTTGCTGTGAAGAAACTTTTAATATTAATCATTTCCCATTTGTTTATTTTTGCTTTTATTTCCAGTATTCTGGAAGGTGTGTCATGGAGGATCCTACTGTGATTTATCTCAGAGAGTGTTTTGCCTATGTTCTCCTCTAGTAGTTTTATAGTTTCTGGACTTACATTTAGATCTTTAATCAATTTTGAGTTTCTTTTTGTGTATGGTGTTAGGGAGTCTTCAGTTTCATTATTTTACAAGTGGTTGACCAGTTTTCCCAGCACCACTTGTTAAAGAGATTGTCTGTTCTCCATTGAATATTCTTGCCTCCTTTGTCAAAGATAAGGTGTCCACAGGTGTGTGGATTTATCTCTGGGCCTTCTATTTTGTTCCATTGATCTATATTTCTGTCTTTATGCCAGTACCTTACTGTCTTGATGACTGTGACTTTGTAGTAGAGCCTGAAGTCCGCCAGGTTGATTCCGCCAGTTTCATTCTTTCTCAATATTGCTTTGGCTATTCAAGGTTTTTTGTATTTCCATACAAATTGTGAAATTGTTTGTTCTAGCTCTGTGAAAAACACTGTCGGCAACTTGATAGGGATTGTAATGAACCTATAAATTATTTTGGGCAATATATTCCTTTTCACAATATTTAATCTTTCAATCCATGAATACGATATACTTTTTCATGTATTAGTGTCCTCTCTGATATCTTTCACCTGTGTTTTACAGTTTTCTATATATAGGTCTTTTGTATCCTTAGGTAGATATATTCCTAAGTATTTTATTCTTGTCGTTGCAATGGTTAATGGAATTATTTCCTTTATTTCTCTTTCTATTTTCTCATTATTAGTGTATAGGAATGAAAGGGATTTCTGTGTGTTGATTATATATCCTGCAATTTTACTATATTCATTGATTAGCTCTAATAATTTTCTGGTAGAGTCTTTAGGGTTTTCTGTGTAGAGGATCATGTCATCTGCAAAGAGTGAATGTTTTACTTCTTCTTTTCCAATTTGTATTCCTTTTATGTCTTTTCCTGTTCTGATTGCTATGGCCAAAACTTCCAAAACAGTGTTGAATATTAGTGGTGAGAGTGGGCATCGTTGTCTTGTTCCTGACTTTAGGGGAAACAATATCAATTTTTCACCATTGAGGATAATGCTTGCTGTGGGTTTGTCATATATATCTTTTATTAGTGTGAGGAATGTTCCTTAAATTCCGGCCTTCTGGAGGGTTTGGTAATAAATGGATGTTAAATTTTGTCAAAGGCTTTCTCTGCATCTATTGAGATAATCATATGGTTTTTATTTTTCATTTTGTTAATGTGGTGTGTTACATTGATTGTTTTGCAGCTATTGAAGAATCCTTGCATCCCTGGGATAAAGCCCACTTGATCATGATGTATGATCTTTTTAATGTGTTGTTGGATTCTGATTGCTAGAATTTTGTTAAGGATTTTTGCATCTCTGTTCATCAGTGATATTGGCCTGTATTTCTCTTTTGTTATGGCATCTTTGTCAGGTTTTGGTATTAGTGTGATTGTGGCCTCATAAAATGAAGTTGGAAGTTTACCTTCCTCTGCAATTTTCTGGAAGAGTTTGAGTAGGATAGGTGTTAGCTCTTCTCTAAATTTTTGGTAGAATTCAACTGTGAAGCCATCTGGACCTGGGCATTTGTTTGCTGGAAGACTTCTGATTTCGGTTTCAATTTCCTTGCTTGTGATGGGTCTGTTAAGATTTTCTATTTCTTCCTGGTTCACTTTTAGAAAGTTGTACTTTTCTAAGAATTTGTCCATTTCTTCCAAGTTTTCCATTTTTTTTGGCATATGGTTGCTGATAGTAGTATCTTATGATCTTTTGTATTTCTGTGTTGTTTGTTCTTATCTCTCCATTTTCATTTCTAATTTATTGTTTTGGTTTTTCTCCCTTTGTTTCCTGATGAGTCTGGCTAGTGGTTTGTCAATTTTATTTACCCTCTCAAAGAACCAACTTTTGGCTTTGTTGATTTTTGCTATGGTCTCTTTTGTTTCTTTTGCATTTATTTCTGCCCTAAGTTTTAAGATTTCTTTCCTTCTACTAACCCTGGGGTTCTTCATTTCTTCCTTTTCTAGTGCTTTAGGTGTAGAGTTAGGTTATTTAGTTGACTTTTTTCTTGTTTGTTGAGGTTTGCCTGTATTGCTAAGAACCTTCCCCTTACCACTGCTTTTACAGTGCCCCACAGGTTTTGGGTTGTTGTGTTTTCATTTTCATTCATTTCTATGCACATTTTGATTTCTTTTTTGATTTCTTCTATGATTTGCTGACTTTTCAGCAGCGTGTTGTTCAGCCTCCATATGTTGGAAATTTTATAGTTTTTCTCTTGTAATTGAGATCTGATCTTACTGCATTGTGGTCAAAAAGATGCTTGGAATTATTTCAATTTTTTTGAATTTACCAAAAGTAGATTTATGGCCCAGGATGTGATCTATCCTGTAGAAGGTTCTGTATGCACTTGAGAAGAGGGTGAAATTCATTGTTTTGGGGTGGAATGTCCTATAGATAACAATTAGGTCTACCTGGTCTATTGTACCATTTAACGTTTGTGTTTCCTTGTTAATTTTCTGTTTAGTTGATCTATCCATAGGTGTGAGTGGTGTATTAAAATTTCCCAGTATTATTGTGATATTGTTAATTTCCCCTTTCATACTTGTAAGCATTTGTCTTACATATTGCGGTGCTCCTATGTTGGGTGCATATATATTTATAATTGTTATATCTTCTTCTTGGATTGATCCTTTGATCATTATGTAGTGTCCTTCTTTTTCTCTTTTCAAAGCCTTTGTATTAAAGTCTATTTTATCTGATATGAGTTTTGCTACTTCGCTTTCTTTTGGTCTCTATTTGCGTGGAATATCTTTTTCCAGAACTTCACTTTCAGTCTGTATGTGTCCCTCGTTTTGAGGTGGGTCTCTTGTAGACAACATATATAGGGGTCTTGTTGTTGTATCCATTCAGCCAGACTTTGTCTTTTGGTTGGGGCATTCAACCCATTTACATTTAAGGTAATTATTGATAAGTATGATCCCATTGCAACTTATTTTATTGTTTTGGGTTCAAGTTTCTACACTCTTTCTGTGTTTCCTTTCTAGAGAAGGTCCTTTAGCATTTGTTGGAGAGCTGGTTTGGTGATGCTGAATTCTCTCAGCTTTTGCTTGTCTGTAAAAATTTTGATAGATAGAGTGCCTGATGAACTCTGGACAGAGGTTCGTGACATTGTACAAGAGACAGGGACCAAGACCATCCCCATGGAAAAGAAATGCAAAAAAGCAAAATGGCTGTCTGAAGAGGCCTTACAAATAGCTGTGAAAAGAAGAGAAACGAAAAGCAAAGGAGAAAAGGAAAGATATAAGCATCTGAATGCAGAGTTCCAAAGAATAGCAAGGAGAGATAAGAAAGCCTTCCTCAGTGATCAATGCAAAGAAATAGGGGAAAACAACAGAATAGGAAAAACAAGAGATCTCTTCAAGAAAATTAGAGATTCCAAGGGAACATTTCATGCAAAGATGGGCTCAATAAAGGGCAGAAATAGTTTGGACCTAACGGAAGCAGAAGATATTAAGAAGAGGTGGCAAGAATACACAGAAGAACTGTACAAAAAAGATCTTCATGACAAAGAGAATCACGATAACGTGATCACTGACCTAGAGTCAGACATCTTGGAATGTGAAGTCAAGTGGGCCTTAGCAAACATCACTACGAGCAAAGCTAGTGGAGGTGATGGAATTCCAGTTGAGCTATTTCAAATCTTGAAATATGATGCTGTGAAAGTGCTTCACTCAATATGCCAGCAAATTTGGAAAACTCAGCAGTGGCCACAGGACTGGAAACGGTCAGTCTTCATTCCAATCCCAAAGAAAGGCAATGCCAAAGAATGCTCCAACTACTGCACAATTGCACTCATCTCACACGCTAGTAAAGTCATGCTCAAAATTCTCCAAGCCAGGCTTCAGCAATATGTGAACGGTGAACTCCCAGATGTTCAAGCAGGTTTTAGAAAGGGCAGAGGCACCAGAGATCAAATTGCCAACATCTGCTGGATCATGGAGAAAGCAAGAGAGTTCCAGAAAAACATCTATTTCTGCTTCATTGACTATGCCAAAGCATTTGACTGTGTGAATCACAATAAACTGTGGAACATTCTAAAAGAGATGGGAATACCAGACCACCTGACCTGCCTCTTGAGAAACCTGTATGCAGGTCAGGAAGCAACAGTCAGAACTGTACATGGAACAACAGACTGGTTCCAAATTTGAAAAGGAGTACGTCAAGGCTGTATATTGTCACCTTGCTTATTTAACTTATATGCAGAGTACATCATGAGGAACGCTGGGCTGGAAGAAGCACAAGTTGGAATCAAGATTGCCGGGAGAAATATCAATAAGCTCAGATATGCAGATGCAACCACCCTTATGGCAGAAAGTGGAGAGGAACTCAAAAGCCTCTTGATGAAAGTGAAAGAGGAGAGTGAAAAGGTTGGCTTGAAGCTCAACATTCAGAAAACAAAAATCATGGCATCTGGTCCCATCATTTCATGGGAAATAGATGGGGAAACAGTGGAAACAGTGTCAGACTTTATTTTTGTGGGCTCCAAAATCACAGCAGATGCTGATTGCACCCATGAAATTAAAAGACGCTTACTCCTTGGTTGGAATATTATGACCAAACTAGATAGTATATTAAAAAGCAGAGACATTACTTTGCCAACCATGGTCTGTCTAGTCAAGGCTATGGTTTTTCCAGTGGTCATGTATGGATGTGAAAGTTGGACTGTGAAGAAAGCTGATCGCCGAAGAAGAATTGATGCTTTTGAACTGTGGTGTTGGAGAAAACTCTTGAGAGTCCCTTGGACTGCAACGAGATCCAACCAGTCCATTCCAAAGGAGATCAATTCTGAGTGTTCATTGGAAGCACTGATGCTAAAGCTGAAACTGCAATACTTTGGCCACCTCATGCGACGAGTTGACTCACTGGAAAAGACTCTTTTGCTGGGAAAGTTTGGGGGCGGGAGGAGAAGGGGACGACAGAGAATGAGATGGCTGGATGGCATCACTGACTCGATGGATATGACTTTGAGTGAACTCCGGGAGTTGGTGATGGACAGGGAGGCCTGGCGTGCTGTGATTCATGGGGTCGCAAAGAGTCGGACATGACTGAGCAACTGAACTGAACTAAAAGCTTTTGGTGTCTCCTTCATATTTGGTGAATTCTTTGCTGGGCACAGTAATCTGGGATATAGGCTATTTTCTTTCAACACTTTAAGTATGCCCTGCCATTCCTTCCTCTCCTGAAGAGTTTCTATTGAAAGATTAGCTGTTATCCTTATGGGGATCCCCTTGTGTGTTATTTGTTGCTTTTCCCCTGCTGCTTTTAATATTTGTTCTTTGTGTTTGATCTTTGTTAATTTGATTATTATATTTCTTGGGGTATTTTGCCTTGGGTTTATCCTGTTTGGGACTCTCTGGGATCTTGGACTTGGGTGACTATTTCCTTCCCCACTTTAGGGAAATTTTCAACTATTATCTCCTCAAGTATTTTCTCATGGTCTTTCTTCTTGTCTTCTTCTTCTGGGAGTCCTATGATTTGGATGTTTGGCATTTAACATTGTCCCCGAAGTCTCTGAGATTTTCCTCATTTCTTTTATTTCGTATTTCTTTTTTCCTCTCTGGTTCTACCATTTATTTATTTCTACCATTCTATCTTCTAACTCACTAATTCTATCTTCTGCCTCCGTTATTCTACTGTTCATTCCCTTCAGAGTGTTTTTGATCTAATCTATTTCATTATTCATTGTATATTGACTCTTGTTTATTTCTTCTAGATCCTTATTAAACCTTTTTTGCATCTTCTCAATTTTTGTCTCTTGGTTATTTATCGTAACTCCACTTTGTTTTCAAGATTTTGGGTCATTTTCACTATCATTTTTCGGAATTCTTAATCAGGTAGGTTCCCTATCTCTTCCTCTTTTGTCGGTGGGCATTTATCCTGTTCCTTTATTTGCTGTGTATTTCTCTGCCTCTTCATCTTGCTTATATTGCTGTGTTTGGGATGGCCTTTCCGTTTTCTGGCAGTTTGTGGAGTTCTCTTTATTGTGGATTTTCCTCACTGTGGGTGATTTTGGATGGGTGGCTTGTCAAGGTTCCTTGGTTAGGGAAGCTTGTGTCAGTGTTCTGGTGTGTGGAGCTGGATTTCTTCTCTCTGGAGTGCAGTGAAGTGTCCATTAATGAGTTATGAGTTGTCAATGGGTTTGTAGTGACTTTGGGCAGCCTGTATATTGAAGCTCAGGGCTATTTTCCTGTGTTGCTGGAGAATTTGCATGGTATGTCTTGCTCTGGAACTTGTTGACCCTTGTGTGGTGCTTGGTTTCAGTGTAGGTATGGAGGCGTTTTATGAGCTCCTATTGATTAATGTTCCCTGGAGTCAGGAGTTCTCTGGTGTTCTCAGGATTTGGACTTAAGCCTCCTGCCTCTGGTTTTCAGTCTTATTCTTGCAGTAGCCTCAAGACTTCTCCATCTGTCACTTCTAAGGTGGTTCCCTCTGTTTTAGCTTCTTCTGTTTGCTGGTCTCTTCAGTGTCTAATTTCTGCCCTGACACAAGGGGGCGGTGGTGGACACTTTTTAAGGCTCCCTTGTTCATTTGTGCTGTGGGGAGGAAGGAACGCTGCAGACCAATTTCTCTGGTGTCTGTGGGGAGTGCTTGCAGTGTCTCGGACATGGTTTTGCCCCCACTCAACGTGTGTGTGCTGTCCCAGTCAACACTCCACAGGCTCTAGGTTGCCCTGCCGGGAACCGTCTGAGGCTGGTGCTGGGTTGCATGCACAACCCAGGTCTAAGCCACTGTGGTTCATGTACTCGCGTACTCCACAAAGGCTCAGACTTGGTTGGGCCTGCGTTTTGTGCCCGTCCCCGGTCTGAGCAGCTCAGGTGACCAGGTGTTTAGCAAGCGTGGTCCCTGTGATATATTGCCTCCCCAGTCCCTGCCGCTCGGTTTTCTCTGCGTACAACTGGCGCACCTTCTCAGGCAGATGTCAACCGGCCAGAAAGCCAAGAAGTCCTTGCTAGCAACAAAGCCTGCCTGCAGTTTGGTATGGGATGCCTCTCTGGGGCCGCAATTGCCCCCTTCCGGCTCTGGCTGCCCTCCCTTGCCTGTCTTCTGTGGGGGATGGGCCATCCACAGCTGGTAGCTATGCTCAGTCCTTTGTTCTGTGAGCGGGACTGGCGGAGTCGTAGGTTAGGGCTTTTTGCCTTTTCACGGGGTAGCTATCCCACAGTCTGCTTTGCTATCTCCAGTTAGCTCTCTGATTGCTCTTGTGGCATTCAGTCTGGGTCCTCAATGCAGCCCGCTCCTCCCTGCCCAGTCTCTGCTTACTAATGGCGGATGCGGGTGTCTGTGCTGCTTCTCTGCTGGGAGTTACCGTTGGGCGTGTAATCTGTTGGTTTTAATTATTTATTTCTTTTTCCTCCCGGTTATGTTGCCGTCTGAGGTTCCAAGGATCGCCACAGACTCGCCAGTGAGAGTGTTTCCTGGTGTTCAGAAACTTCTCTCTCTTTTATCCCTCCCTTCCTGGGCCGGAGTTTCGTCCCTACCTCTTCTGTCTCTCTTTTTATCTTTTATGTTTTTTCCTACCTCTTTTTGAAAACAACGGGCTGCTTTTCTGGTTGCCTGATGTCCTCTGCTGGCATTCAGAAGTTGTTTTGTGGAATTTACTCAGTGTTCAAATGTTCTTTTGATGAATTTATGGGGGAGAAAGTGGCCTCCCCGCCCTATTCCTCCACCATCTTCTTCCCTCCTTCTGAGTGGTAGTTAAAAATATCTTTTTTTTTTTTCTGGAACGTTTTATTTGGAAATAATGTCAGAATTATAGAAATACTATAAAAATCATAAATAATTTTTATATACTCTTCACAAAGGAGTCCAGAATCTTAAAATTTTACCCTAGCACACTTAATGTCTCTCTTTCTGTCTCTGTCTCTCCTCTCTCATATATGTATCTATGATTTTTTCAACATTATTTGAGAAAACGTTGGAGATATAATTGCCTCTATTTCTAAATATCTCAATAGGTATTTCCTTAAAGCATAGGTATTACATCACATAAGCAGAATAAACTTATCAAAATGAGGAATGTAAAAATGATAAAATAATATTATGTAATTTTTAACCCTGATATTCCATTTCACCATTTTTCAAACTAGTGTCCTTCATACGAAAGGAAAAAGAAATATTTGATTCAGGATCTTTTCACTGATTTACACATTGCATTTCAGTATCACATCATTTTAGTCTCCTTTAATCTGAAACTTTCAAAAAAAGTTTTTTTTTTTCCTGGACATTTTTGTCATATGTCATTTTTGACATATTTGTCAAATATCCCTCCATTTAGATTTACTTAATATTTCCTTTAGATTTAATTTACACATTTTTGACAGGTTTATCACAGAATTCAAAGTGATTCTTCTCATTATATATCATGAGGTCCATGATGGCAATTCATCCCATTACCGGTAATGTTAAACTTGATCATTTGCTCAAAGGGTTGTCTGGTTTTTCCACTAGTTTTCCCTTTGTAAAAATTAATAAGTATCTTTGAGACTAATTAAATATCTTATTTCTTTCTCATTTTTCACTAGCTTTGGTGCCCAGTAATGATCCTTGTCTAAAGTAATTATTGTCATGGTAGTTGCCAAATGGTGATTTTCTAGTTTGTTCATTACTTTTCACTGGTTGGGATTCTGTTGCAAGGATGAGTTTTCTCTCCCCTAATTATTTAGTTTTATTTATGTATATTAAGATGAAGTCAAGATTTCTTGGGATTCCCTGATAGCTCAGTTGGTAAAGAATCCACCTGCAATGCAGGAGACCCCAGTTCGATTCCTGAGTCAGGAAGATTCGTTGAAGAAAGGATAGGCTCCCCACTCCATGATTTCTTATCTATTCCTGCATCATTAATTGTGATTCTTGAATTATTCCTGATTTGGCCACTGTTGGCCGCATCAAACTGACTTCTATGTCCTTTTAACATGTCTTAAGCATTATTTGAACATTTTCTCATTTTCTGACAGAAGTTCTATCAAGCTTATCCTATACATTGCCTGTTCCAAACCTTCCCAAGGAATCTTGTTCCTATTAGTAGAAAATTTTATGTAGAAAGTAAGATCTAGGTGCTAAATGTGCTATTGATTGCTAACAGTGTATCATTGCTTCTAGGTCCCATATATATACTATTTTAAAATATATATTAATAACATACTAAAGTATAACAACAGGTAATATTAAAATTATATAATACAAATAATATACCACATTAAAATATGCACTTTATATGTATTACATATATATATGTGTGTGTATTATCCACATGGGCTTCTTTGGTGGCTCAATGGTAAAGAATTGTCCTGCCATCATAGGAGACGTGAGTTTGATCCATGGGTTTGGAAAAAACCCTGGAAAAGGAAATGACAAGTCACCCCAGTATATTTACTTGGGAAATCCCATGGACAGAGGAGCCTGGTGGGCTCCAGTCCATGGTGTCGCAAAAGAGTTGAATCAGTTCAGTTTAGTTCAGTTCAGTCGCTCAGTCGTGTCTGACTCTTTGTGACCCCATGAATCACAGCATGCCAGGCCTTCCTGTCCATCACCAACTCCCGGAGTTCACTCAAACTCACGTCCATCGAGTTGGTGATGCCATCCAGCCATCTCATTCTGTGTCGTCCCCTTCTCCTCCTGACCCCAATCCCTCCCAGCATCAGAGTCTTTTCCAGTGAGTCAAATCTTCACATGAGTTGGCCAAACTATTGGAGTTTCAGCTTTAGCATCAGTCCTTCCAATGAACACCCAGGATTGATCTCCTTTAGAATGGACTGGTTGGATCTCCTTAGAGTCCAAGGGACTCTCAAGAGTCTTCTCCAACACCACAGTTCAAAAGCATCAATTCTTCGGTGATCAGCTTTCTTCACAGTCCAACTCTCACATCCATACATGACCACTGGAAAAACCACACCTTGACTAGATGGACCTTTGTTGGCAAAGTAATGTCTCTGCTTTTTAATATGCTCTTTAGGTTGGTCATAACTTTCCTTCCGAGGAACCAGCGTCTTTTAATTTCTTCACTGCAATCAGCATCCACAGTGATTTTGGAGTCCCCAAAAATAAAGTCTGACACTATTTCCCCATCTATTTCCCATGAAGTGATGGGACCAGATGCCATGATACAACTTAGCAATTAAACAATAACAACAACAATTTATATAGGTCCTATTTTAGGTTATGTGTGTGTATATATATATATTCTGGATAATATATATATATATATATATGTATATATGTATTAACACTGATACTTTAAAATCTACTAAATAAAAGAGGGTTTATTCTTACTTTTCTCTTTCCATATTTTAAGCTCTCTTCTCCAACAGTGAAAATCCTGTCTCTAATTGTCCACAATGTATTTACATATATGGTCAGTTCTATTAATACAATATGCATATTTGTGTACTCAGCCATATCCGACTCTTTGCAACCCCATGGATTGTAGCCCACCAAGCTCTTTGTCCATGGAATTTTCCAGCAGGAATACTGGGGCAGGTTACCATTTCCTTCTCCAGGGTATCTTTCTGACCAAGGAAGCAAACCCACCAGTATTACATTTTCTGCATTGGCAGGTGGGTTCTTTATCAGCTGAGTTACCTATACATAGTTTCAAAACTGCTAACTCAGTCCACTGGGACAACAAATCAAGCAACTACACTATGCATTATTTGTTATAGTTCTAATTCTCTATTCTGAGGGCATATGATTAAAATGGGCTACCTTGGTGGGTCACACGGTAAAGAATCTACCTGCAATGTGGGAGACACATGGTTTGATCCCTAGATTGGGAAGATCTGGAGAAGAGAATGGCTACCCACTCCAGTATTCTTGCCTGGAAAATCCCATGGAACGGAGGAGCCTGGTAGGCTGCAGTCCATGGGGTCGCACAGAGTCAAACACGACTGAAGCGACTTAGGAGCAGCAGCGATGTAAGTTCCCATGTTGCTCTTTCCATACATCTCACCCTCTCCTCCCCTCTCCCCATGTCCATAAGTCTATTCTCTATGTCTGTTTCTCCATTGTTTCCCTGTAAATAAATTCTTCAGTATCATTTTTCTAGATTCCGTATATATGCATTAGTATACAATATTTATCTTTCTCTTTCTGACTTACTTCACTCTATATAATAGGCTCTAGGTTCATCCACCTCATCAGAACTGACTCAAATGTGTTCCTTTTTATGGCTGAGTAATATTCCATTGTGTATATGTACCACAGCTTCTTTATCCTTTCATCTGTCGATAGACATCTAGATTGCTTCCATGTTCTAGCTATTGCAAATAGTGTTGCGATGACCAATGGGATACATGTGTCTTTTTCAATTTTGCTTTCCTCAGGATATATGCCTAGGAGTGGGATTTCTGGGTCAAATGGTGGTTTTATTCCTAGTTTTTTAAGGAATCTCCATACTGTCTTCCATAGTGGCTGTATCAATTTACATTCCCACCAACAGGGCAAGAGCGTTCCTTTTTCTCCACACCCTTTCCAGCACTTACTGCTTGTAGACATTTTGATGAGGGTCATTCTGACTGGTGTGAGGTGATATCTCATTGTAGTTTTCATTTTCATTTCTCCAATAATGAGCGATGTTGAGCATCTTTTCATGTGTTTGTTAGCCATCTGCATGTCTTCTTTGGAGAAATGTCTGTTTAGGTCTTTTTCCCAATTTTAATTGGGTTTGTTTTTCTGGCATTGAGTTGTATAAACTGCTTGTATATTTTGGTCATAGTTTTTCTTGCAAGGAGTGAATGTCTTTTAATTTCATGGCTGCAGTCACCATCTGCAGTGATTTTGGAGCCCCCAAAAGTAAAGTCTGTCACTGCTTCCTTTGTTTCCCCATCTGTTTGCCATGAATTGATGGGACCAGATGCCATAATCTTAGTTTTCTGAATGTTGAGCTTTAAGCCAACCTTTTCACTCTCACTTTCATCAAGAGGTTCTTTAGTTTCTTCCCCTTCTGCCCTAAGGGTGGTGTCATCTGCGTATCTGAGGTTATTGATATTTCTCCTGGCAATCTTGATCCCAGCTTGTGCTTCATCCAGCCCAGCATTCCTCATGATGTACTCTGCATATAAGTTAAATAAGTAGGGTGATAATATACAGCCTTGACGTACTCCTTTCCCAATTTGGAACCAGTCTGTTGTTCCATGTCTGGTTCTAACCATTGTTTCTTGACCTGCATACAGATTTCTCAGGAGGTAGGTCAGGTGGTCTGGTATTCCCATGTTTTAAAGAATTTTCCACAGTGTGTTGTGTTCTGCAGAGTCAAAGACTTTTCCTTCAGGTTATTTCTGAGTATTCCATAAGTATCTCAAATTCACATTTTTTCCCTCTGATAAAGGAAGGTAATTCATGAAAAAAGCCTTTCCCCTACCCCATTCTTTCTGCTGAAAGTCATATGTATTTTTTCACGTATACAGAGAAATTTAAAAGTTATTCACCACATATTCGTCTGTAAATTTATTCAGTTGCTGACTCATGTCCAACCGACTCTTTGCAACCCCATGGACTTCAGCTTGCCAGGCTTCTCTGTCCTTCACTATCTCTTGGAGTTTGCTCAGACGCATGTCCATTGAGTTGTGATGCCATCCAATGATCTCATCTTCTGTTTTCCCCTTCTCCTGCCTTCAATCTTTCCCAGCATCAGGGTCTTTTCCAATGAGTGTTCTTCACATCAGGTGACCAAAGTATTAGAACTTCAGCATCAGTCTTTAACAAATTTCAATGAATTTGTATTATATCATCTTTTCTGAAAATGTTTTTGTTAAAGTGGAGATCAATACCAAAAATAAAACTAAACAAACAAGATTTTCATATGAGCTTTTGTGTATGATGTTAAAAGGAAATAGCAGTTCCTGATTTAATTTTTGCCTATTTTGATTAATGTTTTCATCGTATATATTTCTTCACTTTTTCCCCAGTGAGTTTTTCTTTTTTTTAAAATTTCATTTAAAGTTTTAAAAATGTTTTACATATTCCTTAATGGTTACTTTCCATTTACAGTTATTACAAAATATTGACTATATTCTTGACATTGTTCAATACATCCATGAGCCTATCTTACACAATATCCCCCTGATGTTCCACTCTCCTGCACTGGTAACCTCTAGTTTGTTGTCTGCATTTGTGAGTTTGTTCCTTTTTGCTATATTCACTAGTTTGTTGAGTTTTTTCTGATTCCATATAGAAGTGATATCATACAGTACTTGGCTTTCTTTTGTATTTCTTTTTGTTAATTGTTCTTTGTGGGAGAGGGCGAAGGTGGGATGATTTGGGATAATGGCATTGAAACATGTTTATTAACATATGTGAGATGAATCACCAGTCCAGGTTCGATGCATGATACAGGATGCTCGGGGCTGGTGCACTGGGATGACCCAGAGGGATGATATGGGGAGGGAGGTGGGAGGGGGGTTCAAGATGGGGAATACATGTACACACGGGGCAGATTCATGTCAATATATGGCAAAACCAATACAATATTTTAAAGTAAAATAAAGTTAGTATTCCGTCGCATTTATACATACATATATGCATGATAAGTAGTATTCCATTGCAAATGTATATATATTACATATTTTCAATCTATTCATCCGTTAATGGGCACTTGGTTGGGTTGTTTCCATATATTGGGTATTGTAAATACCCAATGCTCTGAACATTGGGGTGCATGTATCTTTTCATATTCGTGTTTTCATTCATTTATTTATTTTGGATATATACCCAGGAGTGTAATTCCTGGTTCATATGGTAGTTTTAAGTTTTTTAAGAAACCCCCATAATATTTTCCCGAGTGGTTTCACCAATTTGCATTCCCACCAACAGTGTACAAGGTTTCCCTCTTCTTCACATCCTCACCAACATTTGTTATTTGTGTTCTTTTTTAAAAATTTGTTTTTCAATTGGAGGCTCAAGAATTAGGGGATATAAGTATATTTGTTTTCTTTTTCAGGATAGTCATTCTGATAGGTGTGATGTCAGACCTCATTGTGGTAATGATCTGCATTTCCTAATGAAGAGCAATGTTGAATATCTTTTCATGTGTCTGTTTGCCATCTGCATTGCCTCTTTGGAAAAACGTCTACTTAGGTCTTCTGTCTA
Source organism: Moschus berezovskii (assembly GCF_049115385.1). Lineage (NCBI taxonomy): Eukaryota > Metazoa > Chordata > Mammalia > Artiodactyla > Moschidae > Moschus > Moschus berezovskii. Next base: position 104,543,289 of record NC_142488.1, read on the forward strand.
TTTATTAATCTGATTGTTTTTTAATGTTGAGTAGTATAAGTTGTTTATATATGCCGAATATCACCCATTTCTCAGTCATAACATTTGGAAATATTTTCTACCATTCAGTAGTTTGTCTTTGTGTTTAACAGTGGTTTCCTTTTTTGTGCAAAAGTTTTTAAGTTTAATCAGGTACCATTTGTTTAGTTTTACTTTTATTTCATTGAGACAAATCAAAAAATATTCCTGCGATTTATGTCAAAAAGTGTTCTGCCTTTGTTTTCCTGTGAGTGTTTTATAGTTTCTGGTCTTACGTTTAAGTTTTTAGTTAATTTTGAGTTTATTTTTGTATATGGTGTTAAAGAATGTTCTTATTTCATTCTTTGCATGTAGCTGTCCAGTTTCCCTGGCACTACTTATTGAAGAGACTGTCTTTTCTGCATTGTATTCTAGCCTCCTTTGTCATAGATTTATTGTTATCCACAAATCAGTGTAATACAACACATTAACAATTGAAATAAAACCCATATGATGATCTCAGTAGAGACAGAAAAAGCTTTTGACAATTTTCAACTCCATTTATGATAAAAACTGTCCAGGAACGGACATAGAGGGATCATACCTCGACATAATAAAGGGTTTTTCCCGTGGTCATGTATGGATGTGAGAGTTGGACTCTGAAGAAAGCTGATCGCCGAAGAATTGTTGCTTTTGAACTGTGGTGTTGGAGAAGACTCTCGACAGTCCCTTGTACTGCAAGGAGATCCAACCAGTCCATTCTAAAGGAGATCAATCCTGGCTGTTCATTGGAAGGCCTGATGCTAAAGCTGAAACTGCAATACTTTGACCACCTCATGCGACGAGTTGACTCACTGGAAAAGACTCTGATGCTGGGAAAGGTTGGGGGTGGGAGAAGGGGACGACAGAGAATGAGATGGCTCGATGGCGTCACCGAACCTGTGGACATGAGTTTGAGTGAACTCCAGGAGTTGGTGATGGACAGGGAGGCCTGGGGTGCTGTGATTCATGGGGTCGCGGAGGGTCGGACACGACTGAAGGACTGAACTGAACTGAACTGAACTGAACTACAAACTCACAGCTAATATTAAGCTTAACAATAAAAAGCTGAAAGAATTTCCTCTAAGAAACAAAACAAATACCCCCATGCTCCCCACTTTTTTAAGCATAGTTTTAGAAGCCCTAGCTGCAGCAATCAGAGAAGAAAAAGAAAAAAGAAGAAAAGGAAATAAAAGGAACCTAAATTGGAAAGGAAGAGGTAAAACTGTCATGGTTTTCAGATTATGTGATACTATACGTAGAAAATCCTAAAGACACCACCAGAAAACTTATCAGTTAATTCCGTAAAATTGCAGGACACAAAATTAATATACAGAGTTCTGTTGCATTTCTATACACAACAATGAAGTGTCAGAAAGAGAAATTAGGGAAACAGTCCCATGTACCATCACATCAAAAGTAATAAATAACTAGGAATAAATCTACGTAAGAAGTCAAAGGACCTATACTTGGAAAACTATGACACTGATAAAGAAATTGTAGATGACACAAACAGATGGAAAGATATATGGCACAATTGTTTTTATAAAGTCTGATAGAAGAAACGAGTTCCAAACAAAAATATTTTATGCTGCATTTTATATTTACTTATGATGACACCATCTTTATGGCAGAAAGTGAAGAGGAACTAAAAAGCCTCTTGATGAACGTGAAAGAGGAGAGTGAAAAAGTTGGCTTGAAGCTCAACATTCAGAAAACTAAGATCATGGCATCTGGTCCCATCACTTCATGGGAAATAGATGGAAAAACAGTGGAAATAGTGTCAGACTTTATTTTTTTGTGCTCCAAAATCACTGCAGATGCTGATTGCAGCCATGAAATTAAAAGACGCTTACTCCTTGGAAGGAAAGTTATGATCAGCCTAGATAGCATATTAAAAAGCAGAGACATTACTTTGCCAACAAAAGTCTGTCTAGTCAAGGCTATGGTTTTTCTAGTGGTCATGTATGGATGTGAGAGTTCGATTGTGAAGAAAGCTGATCACCGAAGAATTGATACTTTTGAACTGTGGTGTTGGAGAAGACTCTTGAGAGTCCCTTGGACTGCAAGGGGATCCAACCAGTCCATTCTAAGGGAGATCAGTCCTGGGTGTTCATTGGAAGGATTGATGCTAAAGCTGAAACTCCAATACTTTGGCCACCTCATGTGAAGAGTTAACTCACTGGAAAAGACTCTGATGCTGGGAGGGATTGGGGTCAGGAGGAGAAGGGGACGACAGAGAATGAGATGGCTGGATGGCATCACCGACTCGATGGAGGTGGGTTTGAGTGAACTCTGGGAGTTGGTGATGGACAGGGAGGCCTGCCATGCTGTGATTCATGGGGTCGCAAAGAGACACCTTATGTGGTCTTTCTAGCATTACAGCGACATCCTGTATCCTGTTGCACTCTAACAACAAACAAATAGGTAGTTACAATATGATGTAATGTTCTCCCACGAGACTGTATTGTCCTTGAGAGTAGGAACATTGCCTGTCTTTAACTGAGTCATATATAGACACTGTGTGTGCGCGCGCATGCTCAGTTGTGTCCAACTCTTTGCGGCCCCATAGATTGAAGCCGGTAAAATTCTTCTGTTCATATGTAGCATAGAAGTAAGGTAAATTGAATGTAGAGTCAGAAGTGTTCTATTTTGAATTCTTTTAAGTCAATGTATGTTAATAATAAAACAAAAGGAAACATGAAACTGCAAACAAATTGAATACACTTTTCTAAAAAGAGTTCCCTCAAGAAAAACTCCCATTTCACTTATCCTTGTTACTAAATTAATTGCTGCTCTTAATCCTTTGCTAATCTATGCATAAGGTTCTCAGCTGGCCCTAAGGCATTAGCTTCATTAGCATATGAGTCATTTTGAAATATAATAAATATTCACAAAGTCTTTCTCCTCTCCTCTCCTGACAGTTATCACTAATATAAAGGAATGTTTTTCCATAGACAAACACAACCAATTCATCTCTAATTCAATTTGTTGAAACAGGACTGCTGAAGCAGAAAAGGAAGAAAAATTTTAAAGCTGCAGTAGGACTGTTTCATTCCATAGCCTTGTATGGGAGGAAAAAAAGTATCACAGAGAAATTCAGGTAAAGCTCTCCTACAAGAAGAGAAAATACTTCAGAACTTAACTTTAGTATGACAACCAATCTCCAATCTAATCTCTGGACTGTTCAGCTAAGTGAAATGTAATAATTGCTCTGTCACATAGCAGCACAGAAAGCAACCTTCCAGTTCTCTATTCTCTGCCTTAAGATGCTGGTGCTGTTGGCTGTTGTTGAGAAGGAGCTGAGAAATTTGGAAGAACTACTTGACAAAAGGAAATTGGGAACTATGAAGAAGATAGGGGGAGAGATGACAGGACTGACTGGGGAGGATAGAAAATGATGGTTCAAATCGGAAAGTTAGGAGTGATAATTGGTATATAAAGGTTATGAGGGAATTCAGAAACACCAACTACCTATTGAATTAGAAGAATAAATTTCTCATCTGTGTTTTGGCAGAGGCTGCAAGGTGCTTTGGGCTTTGCAAGCCAAAGTAAACTGAGCTACTCTGGATCACTTAAATTGATGGTGATGGTGATGATGATGAGATGAAGAACTTTGCTTCTCTAGTTTTACTTTATCTTGGTATAGTTTTCTACAGTATCAATGATTGAAAGGATAGTGTTACATAGCATTTAGTTAAAAGTGAGACTGATAGAAGCACCAGTTGAACTGAAAATAATTTTGATAATGTAATAAACTCTAAATCACACAGAAGCTAAAAGCAGCATTTTCTTACCATCAAGGCTAGGTTCCAAGTCAGGATGCTGTGTTGAATAGCTATGTTATACTGACTTAGAAAGTGTGTCTTGCCACGGCATGGCCTTATGCTTAGCCTTTTCTCTTTGTCTAGAATACCTTTCTCCAACCTTGAATACCTTACAAATTTCCAACGTATTCCTCAATACAAAATCAAACATTTCATGCTCCACTTTTCCCCTTTAAAGTGTGGTGAGGATTCTTGAAGCTTCCAGAGCCAGACTGCCTGCCATCTCCATTATTTCAATGATGCGAGATCCTAAGTCATTTAAGGTCTCTGTGCTTCAGTCTCCTGATCTGTAAAAAGAGGATGATATTAGAATCTACATCATAGTGTACTTGTCAAGGTTTTAAAAATAATTATACAGTGTTTAAACATTTATAAATATTTATCGAAGTGTTCTGTGAGTGTGCTTTTATTTTCCTTTCCCCATAGTTCATTGGCTCTTTCTACATGTCCACTCTGTCTTTGGTATGCTGCTGCTGCTAAGTCACTTCAGTCGTGTCTGACTCTGTGACCCCATAGACGGAAGCCCACCAGGCTACCCCGTCCCTGGGATTCTCCAGGCAAGAACACTGGAGTGGGTTGCCATTTCCTTCTCCAATGTGTGAAAGTGAAAAGTGAAGTCGCTCAGTCGTGTCCGACGCTTAGCGACCCCCCGGACTGCAGCCTACCAGGCTCCTCCATCCATGGGATTTTCTAGGCAAGAGTACTGGAGTGGCTTGCCATTGCCTTCTCCGAGTGTCTTTGGTATAGATGTATGTTATAATCTTTGGGCTTCCCAGGTGGCTCAGTAGTGAAGAATCTGCCTGCCAATACAGGAGACGTGAGTTCGATCCCAGTGTTGGGAAGATCCCATGGAGGAAGGCATGACAAACCACTCCAATATTCTTACCTGGGAATCCTATGGACAGAGGAGCCTGGTGGGCCAAATTCCATGGGATGCAGAGTCGGACATGACTTAGCAACTAAACAACAGCATAATCTTTATTGTAAATAGTTATCAGAATATCTGTTTCCTTGGACTATTCTGTGAACTTAAGGGCAGAAACCATTATCTTCATGTCCCTAGCACTTAGCACAGTACCAGGCACAGACTGTGTATTCAAAATGTCTTCTCTGATGGCTCCACTTTATCCTCCAGGTGCCTAATTATAATTCCCCCTGGATCTGTTTTTATCTAAGTAAATTTCCTGTGTTTTGACTGTCCAGGCTCTGCTGATGATCCTCAGTTTACTCACTAGGCACATATTCCCATCAATACTCCAATTGCTGGCTTTCTACTATTGCCAGGATCTCTCTCTTTGGAAATGCTGCCACCACCTCAAATAAACTCTGTTTCCAAACTCAACTTTTTATCTATCTTTCCTCTCAGACTGCCTCTTTTCTTGCCAACATTATGTCTGAATTATAATACCTAGGCAAAACTGCTTTCATCATGGTACATTATCTTGTGTTGGTTTTTATGTTGTTGGAATTAAAAATGCTAGAGATCAGAGCTTTATGTTCTGAATATCAAACTTGAACACAAATATACACAGTAAATTAGAGATGATTATTCTACAGAATACTTGTGATAAAACAGTATTGCTTGAAAATATGATCACTCTCCATTCCTACCTCCTCTTGATGTAGTCCTCCTCTAATATTCTTCAGTCTGACTTCATTCCTCTTCTTTACTTTATTTCTTATACAAAGCTTGTTTTAAAAGGCTGTACTCCATGTAGAATAACCCTCCTAGCCCTGTGGCTCTCTACTTCAGCCTCCAAACTAAAAACTAAACTTAAGCAATTTCAAGTCAATTTAACATGTCAGAATGCTTTCTTTTGTGTCTATAAATATAGGTAAGAAGGTTTGTTTTTTTCAGGAAAGATAACTGGGATAGAGGCACAGGAGTGGCAGTTTCAAAGATTTTGGAAGAGGTAAAAGCCAATTAATAGTGACTTAGTTGGCGTATCCATTTTCTGGTTAGAGAAAATAAGAAAATTGATGGTGATCATGTATTGAAAATACTCTGATTCAGTTTCTCACAATTGTTTCCCTTAACAACATTTATTAAGCTATTCAGAATGAGTAACTTGTTTTCTAGATTCCTTTTCTACAACTGGTAAACATAATTCAATCAGTTCAGTTCAGTCACTAAGTCATTTCCGACTCTTTAGACCCCAGGACTGCAACTCACGAGGCCTCCCTGTCCATCAAAAATTCCCAGAGTATACCAAAACTCATGTCCATTGAGTTTGTGATGCCATCCAACCATCTCATCCTCTGCTGTCCCTTTCTCCTTCCACCTTCAACCTTTCTCAGCATCAGGGCCTTTTCAAGTGAGTCAGCTCTTCACATCAGGTGAGCAAAATATTGGAATTTCAGCTTCAACATCAGTCCTTCCAATGGACACTCAGGGATGATCTCCTTTAGGATCGACTGGTTGGATCTCCTTGCAGTCCAAGGGACTCTCAAGCATCTTCTCCAACACCACGGTTCAAAAGCATCAATTCTTCTGCGCTCAGCTATCTTTATAGTCCAAGTCTCACATCCATAGATGACTACTGGAAAAACCATACCATTGACTAGTTGGACCTTTGTTGGCAAAGTAATGTCTCTGCTTTTTAATATGCTGTCTAGGTTGGTCATAACTTTCCTTCCAAGGAGTAAGCATCCTTTAATTTCATGACTGCAGTCACCATCTGCAGTGATTTTGGAGCCTCCCCGCCAAATAAAGTCTGTCACTGCTTCCACTGTTTCAGCATCTATTTGCTATGGAATGATGGGACCAAATGCCAAGATCTAAGTTTTCTGAATGTTGAACTTTAAGCCAACATTTTCACTCTCCTCCACTTTCATCATGAGGCTCTTTAGTTCTTCTTCAGTTTCTGCCATAAGGGTGGTGTCATCTGCATCTCTGAGGTTATAGATATTTCTCCCGGCAATCTTGATTCCAGCTTGTGCTTCATCCAGCCCCATGTTTCTCATGATGTACTGTTCATATAAGTTAAATAATCAGGGTGACAAGATACAGTCTTGATGTACTTCTTTTCTTATTTGGAACCAGTCTGTTGTTCCATGTCCAGTTCTAACTGTTGCTTCCTGATCTGCATACAGATTTCTCAAGAGGCAGGTCAGGTGGTCCGGTATTCCCATCTCTTTCAGAATTTTCCACATTTATTGTGATCCACACAGTCAAAGGCTTTGGCATAGTCAATAAAGCAGAAATGGATGTTTTTCTGGTGCTCTCTCACTTTTTCAATGATCCAGCTGCCGCTAAGTTGCTTCAGTCGTGTCCAACTCTGTGCGACCGCATAGATGGCAGCCCACCAGGCTCTCCCATCCCTGGGATTCTCTAGGAAAGAACACTGGAGTGGGTTGCCATTTCCTTTCCCAGTGCATGAAAGTGAAATCGCTCAGTCGTGTCCACCTCTTCACGACCCCATGAACTGCAGTCTACCAGTCTCCTCCATCTATGGGATTTTCCAGGCAAGAGTACTGTAGTGGGGTGCTATCACTTACTCCGAATGACCCATCAGATATTGACAATTTGATCTTTGTTTCCTCTGCCCTTTTCTAAAGTCAAGTTTAACATATAGAAGTTCACAGTTCAGGTATTGTTGAAGCCTGGGTTGGACAATTTTGAGCATTACCTTACTAGCGTGTGAGATGAGTACAATTGCGTGGTAGTTTGAGCATTCTTTGATATTCCCTTTCTTTGGGATTGGGATGAAGACTGACCTTTTCCAGTCCTGTGGCTACTGCTGAGTTTTCCAAATTTGCTGGCATATTGAGTGCAGCACGTTCACAGCATCATCTTCTAGGATTTGAAATAGCTCAACTGGAATTCCATTGTCTCCACTAGCTTTGTTTGTACTGATGCTTCCTAACGCCCACTTGACTTCGCATTCTAGGACGTCTGGCGCCAGGTGGGTGATCATATCTTCATGATTATCTGGGTCGTGAAGATCTTTCTTGTACAGTTCTTCTGTGTATTCTTGCCACCTCTTCTTAATATCTTCTGCTTCTGTTAGGTTCATACTATGTCTGTAGTTTATGAGCCCCTCTTTGCAAGAGATGTTCCCTTTTTATCTGCGATTTTCTTGCAGATATCTTTAGTTTTTCCCAATCTGTTGTTTTCCTCTATTTCTTTGAACTGATCACTGAGGAAAGCTTTCTTATCTCTCCTTTCTATTATTTGGAACTCTGCATTCAAATGGGTATATCTTTCCTTTTCTCCTTTGCTTTTGGCTTCTCTTCTTTTCACAGCTATTTATAAGGCCTCCTCAGACAGTCATTTTCCATTTTTGCAGTTCTTTTTCTTGGGGATGGGCTTGAACCCTGTCTCCTGTATAAAGTCTCAAAATTCCTCCATAGTTCACCAGACATTCTGTCTATCAGATCTAGTCCCTTATTCAATTAGAGAGACAAAGAACACCAAATTTCTTACTTATATTTAGTTAATATAAAAAAGTCTATTTCTCACTTCCTCTGTATAATCATAAGGGATTTGATTTAGGTCATACCTGAATGGTCTAGTGGTTTTCCCTAATTTCTTCAATTTAAGTCTAAATTTGGAAATAAGGAGTTCATAACCTGAGCCACCGGAGAAGGCAATGGCAAGCCACTCCAGTACTCTTGCCTAGAAAAATCCCATGGATGGAGGAGCCTGGTAGGCTGCAGTCCGTGGGGTCGCTAAGGGTTGGACACGACTGAGTGACTTCACTTTTCACTTTCACACATTGGAGAAGGAAATGGCAACCCACTCCAGTGTTCTTGCCTGGAGAATCCCAGGGACGGGGGAGCCTGGTGGGCTTCCATCTATGGGGTCACACAGAGTCGGACACGACTGACGTGACTTAGCAGCAGCAGCAACCTGAGCCAAGTCAGCTCCTGGTCTTGTTTTGCTGACTGTATAGCGCTTCTCTATAAGAAGCAATAAGCTTCAGTAAGCTAATTTAAATGGGTCTAGGTATTAATAAGAATGATATGGAGTAAATTATTGCATCTGGTTCTTAAAATGAAAGAAAACAACATTATTTAATGTAAATATAATCCCAGAAGAACATCTTTTTCTTATATTTTCTCCATGGATAGTTCTCTAGGGGAGTCACAGGCACTCTAAAATAGCAATTTCAGCCATCAAAATTAGCATGACAGATGGTAAGAAAACCTCTGAAGGTGACATACAAGATGGTATTAGTCAAATCAGCAAATAAATTTAATCCTCTTCTTAAAAGTCCAAGATGAGAAGAGGGAGTCTTAAATGCCTCAGCCTTTCAGGATGTAGTTGAAGTCTGGGAAGAAAAATTCGAGGCAAGTAGAATTAATTATTGAAAATCAACCAAAGTGAAACTTGGATGAAAGAGAAACCTTTAACAAACCAATCAACTGAAATAGAAAATGTGCAGAAGGAGACTACAGCAATTATCAACAAAGCCAAAAGCTGGTTCTTTGAGAATGGAAATAAAATTGACAAACCACCAGCCAGACTCATTAAGAAACAAAGGTAAAAAAAACAAAATCAATAAAATTAGATATGAAAATAGAGCGATCACAACAGAAAACACAGAAATACAAAGGATCGTAGGAGACTACTATCAGCAATTATATGCCAATAAAATGGACAACTTGGAAGAAATGGAAAAATTCTCAGAAAGGTACAACTTTCCAAAACTGAACCAGGGAGAAGTAAAAAAATCTTAACAGACACATTACAAGCATGAAAATTGAAACTGTAATCAGAAATCTTCCAGTAAACAAAAGCCGAGGTCCAGACGGCTTCACAGCCAAATTCTACCAAAAATTTAGAGAAGAGCTAACACCTATCCTACTCAAACTCTTCCAGAAAATTGCAGAGAAAGGTAAACTTCCAAACTCATTCTATGAGGCCTGCATCACCCTAATACCAAAGACTGACAAAGATGCCACAAAAAAAAGAACTACAGGCCAATATCACTGATGAACATAGATTCAAAAATCCATAACAAAATTCCAGCAATCAGAATCCAACAACACATTAAAAAGATCTTACATCATCACCAAGTGGGCTTTATCCCAGGGATGCAAGGATTCTTCAGTATCCACAAATCAATCAATGCAATACACCACATTAACAAAATAAAAAATAAAAACCATATGATTATCTCAATACATGCAGAGAAAACCTTTGACAAAATTCAACATCCATTTATGATCAAAACCCTCCTGAAGGCGGGAATAGAAGGGACATATCTCAACATAATAAAAGCTATATATGACAAACCCACAGCAAACATTATCCTAAATGCTGAAAAATTGAAAGCATTTCCCCTAAAGTCAGAAACAAGACAAGGGTGCCCACTCTCACCACTACTATTCAACATAGCTTTAGAAGTTTTGGCCAAAGCAATCAGCACAGAAAAAGACATAAAAGGAATACAAATTGGAAAAGAAGTAAAACTCTCACTGTTTGCAGATGACATGATCCTCTACACAGAAAACCCTAAAGAATCTACCAGAAAATTACTAGAGCTAATCAATTAATATAGTAAAGTGGCAGGATATAAAATCAACACACAGAAATTCCTTGCATTCTTATACACTAACAATGAGAAAATAGAAAGAGAAATTAAGGAAACAATTCCATTCACCGTTGCAACGAAAAGAATAAAATACTTAGGAATATATCTACCTAAAGAAACAAAAGACCTATATATAGAAAACTATAAAACACTGGTGAAAGAAATCAGAGATGACACTAATAGATGGAGAAACATACCATGTTCATGGATTGGAAGAAGAAATATTATGAAAATGAAAATATTACCCAAAGTAATTTATAAGTTCAATGTAATCCCTATCAAAAAGCTACCAACGGTGTTTTTCACAGAGCTAGAACAAATAATTTCACAATTTGTATGGACATACATAAAACCTCAAATAGCCAAAGCAATCTTGAGAAAGAAGAATGGAAGTGGGGGAATCAACCTAGTGGACTTCAGCTCTACTATAAAGCCACAGTCATCAAGACAGTATGGTACTGGCATAAAGACAGAAATATAGATCAATGGAACAAAATAGAAAGCCCAGAGATAAACCCACACACCTATGGACACCTTATCTTTGACAAAGTAAGTAGTTAATGTTTAAAGCCTTTAAGCATAAGAGTGTAATACTGATATATAAAAAAAGAAAATGTAGATTCTTCATGTGTGTAGAAATGCATGCTGAGTATGATAATGGACCTTATTAAATATGCCCAGTTTTAGCATCAAGGAAGGTCTGGTATACACAGAGGAAGTATTGCTGATGCTGGTCTGACTCAGAGAGCAGTGGGGTCCAGTTTCCTCCAAGTAGTCATTCCCTCCCCACACTCCTCTTCATTCCTTTTTACTTCCCCAACTCTTCACAATAAACTAATCCTTTCTCTTTTGCATATTAAGCTAATCCCACTAAACAACTTGTAGATGGCTTTGGAAGGAGGTTTTCCTCTAGCCTGAATGAACCTACTGCAGAACACAGGTTTTGAGTTGAAGAGAGGTCAGAAAACAGTACCTGCTTTTATGCTACAGCCTTCACAATTTTACCAAGCCATGTGTGTGTGTGTGTTTGTGTGTGTGTGTAACTGTACATAACTAAGTTCCAAAATATTTGTGGCATATGTATTTCTCTCATCATCTTACATTTTCTTTTTTAGAAACAACAAAAAATAAAATATGTAACAGAAAATGCCTCTCTATGTGAATAATATTCAGTTCATGCAGGCATAGCACTTATTCATGTATGTGCTTTGTACCAATACAATTTCCATATCTGTTATGATGTCCTTGGGCACCTCAGATACTTTCTTCTCTTGTCTGTTCTTATGAAGGTAAATTCAGAAACATGCTCAACTATGGAAATCCATTTGGTGAACATATACACAAACATACACACATACACATATACACCTAATATATTTAAATGTTGGCTGGGAATTATTATGTTTTTAATGGACAAAGTTATCTGACATTTATGCATTTTCCTCCAATTAGCAAAAATTTTTTTCAGAGCATGTTCATTATTTGAAACTCCCTTGGTGTTACATAAATAATATTATCACCTTAGAGTGTTTTTCCCCCAAGTGTTATTAATTTGTTTAAGAGTATGAAAAACAAAATCTGTAATGAATTTTAAGAAACATTTCTGGCTGAAATCAAAAGCACTTGTGTTCTCTGTCCAATCACCAGAGAGATTAACATCATAACCATCTTATAGGACTGCATTTTTGACAGATTCTCTCATAAAATTTATAGAGCTGATAATGCAGGTGGTAAGAAATTATTTCCCTGAATGCTAGTAAGGGTATGAAGGCTACATTTTTCAAAGAACTAGTTTTGGTGGGTAGATTTCAATTGTGCTTGCAATACAGAGTTCTCCTACACTGGAGATTAAAGGCTCCTTTATCTGCAGTGACATAGAGATCTGAAATAAAATATAGATCCAATTAATTTCATCTACCAGTCTCAGTGATGCTTTTTTCTCCTTTCTTAAGGAAACTGGCCATTTGGATTCTATAGTGTTTTATGGAAAGCTTACACGGTGACACACTTATCTTGGTAAAACAAAGACCTTGGCTGGATCTTTAGTTGGGATCAGATATGACTGTAGATTTGAGGATTTGAAGCATCTTCTGTCAGGCTGAGAATAACAATTTTTTTCCCACTTTTGAAGTGATGCCTGGATTAGCAGGATTTTTCAGTTATATCTAATTCTATTGTCTAAAACTGATTGTTTATTTCCACATATTGAGAGGAATCTATTAAGAGATGGAACTTTAAAAAAAAAAAACAGACTTTCTTTTCTTTCCCTTTCTTTCCCCTTAAATGTACTTCTAGTTCTGTTTTAAAGTTCAGCTTGATCTTTTTTTATTTATTTTAGGCTGTTCTGGGTCTTTGTTGCTTTGTGCTGCTTTCTCTAGCTAGTTGTGGCAAGCAGGGCCTACTCTTCCTTGTGGTGTACAGGCTTCTCATCATGGTGACTTCTCTTGTTGCAGAGCACAGGAACCAGGAACAGGGCCTTCAGTAGTTGCTGCTTGCAGGCTTTAGAGTGCTGGCTCAGTAGTCATGATGTGCATGGGCTTAGATGCCCCTCGGCATGTGGAATTTTCCTGGATCAGGGATCAAACCCAAGTCCCCTGCATTGGCAGGCAGATTCTTAGCTACTGGACCACCAGTGAAGTCCTCATCATGATCTTTTAAAATAAGGAACTATTAAGGTCAATTTCTTTGTCACTAAGTTATATGACTTTGGGGCTTCCTTGGTGGCTAAGCAAGGGGCTCCCTTGGTGGCATCGCATCTATGATGCCAGAGGCACAGGAGATACAGGCATGGTACATAGGTTTGGAAGATCCCCTGGAAGAGGAAATGGAAATCCGCTCCAGTATTCTTGCTGGGAAATCCTGTGGAAAGAGGAGTCTGGCAGGCTACAGTCCATGGGGTGGCAGAGAGTCAGACATGACTGAGAAAATTGTATGTGACTTTCAGTGTCAGTTAAAACTAAGATGATTGCATCTGGGCTCATCACTTCATGGGAAATAGATAGGGAAGCAGTGGAAACAGTGTCAGACTTTGTTTTTTTGGGCTCCAAAATCACTGCAGATGCTGATTGCAGCCATGAAATTAAAAGACGCCTACTCCTTTGAAGGAAATGACCAACTTAGAAAGCATATTAAAAAGCAGAGACATTACTTTGCCAACAAAGGTCCGTTTAGTCAAGGCTATGGTTTTTCCAGTGGTCATGTATGGATGTGAGAGTTGGACTGTGAAGAAAGCTGATCACCGAAGAATTGATGCTTTTGAACTGTGGTGCTGGAGAAGACTCTTGAGAGTCCCTTGGACTGCAAGGAGATCCAACCAGTCCATTCTAAAGGAGATCAGTCCTGGGTGTTCATTGGAAGGACTGATGCTAAAGCTGAAACTCCAATACTTTGGCCAACTCATGCAAAGAGTTGACTCAGTGGAAAAGACTCTGATGTTGGGAGGGATTGGGGTCAGGAGGAGAAGGGCACGACAGAGAATGAGATGGCTGGATGGCATCACCAACTCGATGTACATGAGTTTGAGTGAACTCCGGGAGTTGGTGATAGACAGGGAGGCCTGGCATGCTGTGATTCATGGGGTCGCAAAGAGTCGGACACGACTGAGCGACTGAACTGAACCTCTCAGATTAAAACTGTGTTGTTACCTTAAATTAATAGTTTGGTGTTGAAAATGATGATGTTTATGATGCTTGGTCTCTGAGATGCTGAAATGTTAACCATAACTTTAAGAAGACCATTCCCCTGAGCATATAAGGAATAGCTCCTTATATGAGAATAAGACAATGTAAGAATAGATTATAATCTGAGCCGGAAAAGAATTGATTATTGCTTGAGCTTGTGTTAATCATTTCTGCTTTGTAACACTGCCAAGAATTAAGGGGAACCCTTTAGAAACTGAAATGCAGTGAAAGTCCTTTTTCCCACTTATTGATACAAAAACACATCATACTGTAAGCTTGAGTGACACTACTATTGAGATAATCCTCTTATGTTTTACGTTACCTCTAAATTGGCTCAGAGGTTAAAGCATCTGCCTCCAATGCAGGAGACCCAGGTTTGATATCTGGGTTGGGAAGATCCCTGGAGAAGATAATGGCAACTCACTCCAGTACTCTTCCCTGGAGAATCCCATGGACGGAGGGGTCTGGTAGGCTACAGTCCACAGGTCGCAAAGAGTCAGTCACGACTGAGCGACTTCACTCACTCTTTGAAAACTTTAGACAAAGCATGAAAGAAAATGAAAGTTGCTCAGTCATGTCTGACTCTTTGCAACCCCATGGACTATACAGTCCAGGAAATTCTCTAGGCTATAATACCGGAGTGGGTAGTCTTTCCCTTCTCCAGGGGATCTTCCCAAACAAGGAGTCAAACCGGAGTCTCGTGAATTGCAGGTGGATTCTTTACCAACTGAGCTATCAGGGAAGGCAAAGTGTAAGTGATATTAAATGGGAACAAGACACAACTGATCAGCAACATCATGCAATATTCTAGGTCCTTAATATCTGATCCTAAGTCCCCAGACATCATCAGTGCTTCATACCTGTATCTCATTCACCCTTACACAAAGTATCACCCTATACAAAGGTAGAGTCAAAGGTAATACATTGGAAAGTACATGTATTAAAGAATTATTTCCATTTTATTACTCTATCTCCTTACTCTGTTATTTTCCCAGTATAATATTTATTTTTTGTTTGTGTGTAGTCTGTCTCTCCAACAAAAAATTCCAGCTCCATGAACTCCAGGGCCTGGAGCAACACTTTACATGTACCTGGCATTCAGAAAAATATCTGTACTGTAACACGGATTAGAATGTGACACTCCAAAGTATGCCACTTCAGAATAAGAATTCTTTTGAGCTGAAGAAAACTGAGGATGATGAAAACTAATGGCTTACATTTCCGTTGAGAAAATATCCCCCCTTACTTATGCCAGGAAGAGGATCAGTCAGTTCAGTTCAGTCGCTCAGTCGTGTCCAACTCTTTGCGACCCCATGAATGACAGCACGCCAGGCCTCCCTGTCCATCACCAACTCCCGGGTTTCACTCAAACTCATGTCCATCGAGTCGGTGATGCCATCCAGCCATCTCATTCTCTGTCGTACCCTTCTCCTCACGCCCCCAATCCTTCCAAGCATCAGAGTGTTTTCAAATGAGTCAACTCTTCACATGAGGTGGCTAAAGTATTGGAGTTTCAACTTAACATCAGTCCTTCCAATGAACATCCAGGACTGATCTCCTTTAGAATGGACTGGTTGGATCTCCTTGCAGTCCAAGGGACTCTCAAGAGTCTTCTCCAACACCACAGTTCAAAAGGATCAATTCTTCAGTGATCAGCTTTTTTAACAGTCCAACTCTCACATCCATACATGACCACTGGAAAATCCATAGCCTTGACTGGACAGAACTTTTGGCAAAGTAATGTCTCTGTTTTTTAATATACTATCTAGATTGGTCATAACTTTCCTTCCAAGAAGTAAGCATCTTTGAATTTCATGACTGCAGTCAGCATCCGCAGTGATTTTGGAGCCCAAAAAAGCAAAGTGTGACACTGTTTCCACTGTTTCCCCATCTATTTCCAATGAAGTGATGGGACCAGATGCCATGATCTTTGTTTTCTGAATGCTGAGCTTCAAGCCAACTTTTTCACTCTCCTCCTTCACTTTAATCAAGAGGCTTTTGAGTTCCTCTTCACTTTCTGCCATAAAGGTGGTGTCATCTGCATATCTGAGGTTATTGATATTTCTCCCGGCAATCTTAATTCCAGCTTGTGCTTCTTCCAGCCCAGCATTCCTCATGAGGTACTCTGCATATAAGTTAAATAAGAAGCGTGACAATATAAAACTTTGACATATTCCTTTTCCTACTTGGAACCAGTCTGTTGTTCCATGTACAGTTCTGACTCTTGCTTCCTGACCTGCATACAGATTTCTCAAGAGGCAGGTCAGGTGGTCTGGGATTCCCATCTCTTTCAGAATTTTCCACAGTTTATTGTGACCCACACAGTCAAAGGCTTTGGCATAGCCTATGAAGCAGAAATAGATGTTTTCCTGGAACCTCTTGCTTTCTCCAAGATCCAGCGGGTGTTGGCAATTTGATCTCTGGTGCCTCTGCCTTTTCTAAAACATCTGGAAGTTCCCGCTTCACATATTGCTGAAGCCTGGCTTGGAGAATTTTGAGCATGACTTTACTAGCGTGTGAGATGAGTGCAATTGTGAGATAGTTTGAGCATTCTTTGGCATTGCCTTTCTTTGGGATTGGGATGAAGACTGACCTTTTCCAGTCCTGTGGCCACTGCTGAGTTTTCCAAATTTCCTGGCATATTGAGTGCAACAATTTCACAGCATCAACTTTCAGGATTTGAAATAGCTCAACTGGAATTCCCTCACTTCCACTAGCTTTGTTCGTAGTGATGCTTTCTAAGGCCCACTTGACTTCACATTCCAAGATGTCTGGCTGTAGGTAAGTGATCATGCCATCGTGATTGTCTTGGTCGTGAAGATCTTTTATGTACAGTTCTTCTGTGTATTCTTGCCACCTCTTAATATCTTTTGCTTCTGTTAGGTCCACACTATTTCTGTCCTTTATCGAGCCCATCTTTGCATGAAATGTTCCCTTGATATCTCTAATTTTCTTGATGAGATCTCTTGTTTTTTCTATTCTGTTGTTTTCCTCTATTTCTTTGCATTGATCGCTGAGGAAGGCTTTCTTATCTCTCCTTGCTCTTCTTTGGAACTCTGCATTCAGATGCTTATATCTTTTCTTTTCTCCTTTGCTTTTTGCTTCTCTTCTTTTCACGGCTATTTGTAAGGCCTCCTCAGACAGCCATTTTGCTTTTTTGCATTTCTTTTCTATGGGGATGGTCTTGGTCCTGTCTCCTGTACAATGTCACGAACCTCCATCCATAGTTCATCAGGTACTCTATCTATCAGATCTAATCCCTTAAATCTATTTCTCACTTCCACTGTATAATCATAAGGGATTTGGTTTAGGTCATATCTGAATGGTCTAGTGGTTTTCCCTACTTTCTTCAGTTTCAGTCTGAATTTGGCAATAAGGACTTCATGATCTGAGCCACAATCAGCTCCTGGTCTTGTTTTAGCTAACTGTATAGAGCTTCTCTATCTTTGACTGCAAAGAATATATTCAGTCTGATTTCGGTGCTGGCCATTTGGTGATGTCCATGTGTAGAGTCTTCTCTTGTGTTGTTGGAAGAGGGTGTTTGCTATGACCAGTGCGTTCTCTTGGCAAAACTCTATTCGCCTTTGCCCTGTTTCATTCCGTGCTCCAAAGCCAAATTTGCGTCTTACTCCAGGTGTTTCTTGACTTCCTACTTTTGAATTCCAGTCCCCTATAATGAAAAGGACAACTTTTTTGGGTGTTAGTTCTAAAAGGTCTTGTACGTCTTCATAAAACTGTTCAATTTGGCTTCTTCGGCATTACTGGTTGGGACATAGGCTTGCATTACTGTAATAGTGAATGGTTTACCTTGGAAACGAACATAAATCATTCTGCCGTTTTGAAGATTGCCTCCAAGTACTTCATTTCGGACTCTTTTGTTGACCATGATGGCTACTCCATTTCTTCTAAGGGATTCCTGCCCACAGTAGTAGATATAATGGTCATCTGAGTTAAATTCACCCATTCCAGTCCATTTTAGTTCACTGATTCCTAGAATGTCTACGTTCACTCTTGCCATCTCCTGTTTGACCACTTCCAATTTGCCCTGATTCATGGACCTAACATTCCAGGTTCCTATGCGATATTGCTCTTTACAGCATCGGACCTTGCTTCTAACACCTGTCACATCCACAACTGGGTATTGTTTTAGCTTTGGCTCCATCCCTTCATTCTTTCTGGAGTTATTTCTCCACTGATCTCCAGCAGCTTACTGGGCACCTACCAACCTGGGGTATTCCTCATATAGTATCCTATCATTTTGCCTTTTGATACTGTTCATGGGGTTTTCAAGGCAAGTATACTGAAGTGGTTTGCCATTCCCTTCTCTAGTGGACCACATTCTGTCAGACCTCTCCACCATGACCCGCCCATTTTGGGTGGACCCACACGGTATGACTTAGTTTCATTGAGTTAGACAGGGCTGTGGTCCGTGTGATCAGATCAACTAGTTTTCTGTGATTATGATTTCAGTGTGAAGAGGATAACAGTTCTTAATACTGTAGGTGGAGATGGCACTGGGATGAATCTGCACAAAGAAAGTGTACTAATAATCTATATCTACCCTTAGTCTCCACCATATATTTACCTTCCCACATATCACCAACCCTAAAAGCCCAAACTCCCTTTTCTTTGTCCAGTCAAATTTCCACATGTATTGCCCTTTGTTAAAACGCTATATAAGCTCCCAAGTCCAATGTTTTCTATGGATTCCACTCCCCCCACCCTTTTTTTGTGCTGGGAATCCCCTTTGTATATAAAATATATGTATATGTTATGCATTTTTCCTATTATTCTGTCTTTTTAAATTTAAATTTGCAAGTCCCAGCCCTGAACCTAACAGAGTAGAAAAAAAATTTTTCCTTCCCTAAAGTTCAATGAATGATTACTGTGATCCCAATTATTATTATTTATGTCACAGCATGTATGAATTACCATTATGAATGTTAATCACGGGGAAATTACAAATGATAGGAGTGTTTTCCCTCCTAACCATTTGGAAAGAATGTTTTGTCAAAATCTGATTACCTCTTGGGATGTATCTCACACATACATGCTCTTTGTCTGATATGAGAAGAGTCAGCATAGAAGAACAGAAATAGATATACGTGGTATTAGCTATCATTTGAGCACTTTATAGATGCCAGATACTTCAAGTATTTTCTGAGTTTTATCTTCCATGATGTAGATAGTATTACTAGTCCTGTTTTATAGGTGAGGAAGCCAGAACAAAATGCTAAGTAACTTGCCCAAGATCCAAGATTAGCGTCTAAATTTGAACTTAGAAAGCCTTGTCACAGTACATATTTATTTGCCTACTATACTCTACTACATACCATGGGGCAACACTTCAGTTCAGTTCAGTCGCTCAGTCGTGTCCGACTCTTTGCGACCCCATGAATCACAGCACGCCAGGCCTCCCTGTCCATCACCAGCTCCTGGAGTTCACCCAAACTCATGTCCAAAGAGTTGGTGATGCCATCCAGCCATCTCATTCTCTGTCGTCCCCTTCTCCTCACGCCCCCAATCCTTCCTAGCATCATAGTCTTTTCCAGTGAATCAACTTGTCGCATGAGGTGGCCGAAGTATTGGAGTTTCAGCTTTAGCATCAGTCCTTCCAATGAACACCCAGGACTGATCTCCTTTAGAATGGACTGGTTGGATCTCCTTGCAGTCCAAGGGACTCTCAAGAGTCTTCTCCAACACCACAGTTCAAAAGCATCAATTCTTCGGCGATCAGCTTTCTTCACGTCCAACTCTCACATCCGTACATGACCACTGGAAAATCCAGAGCTTTGACTAGACAGATCTTGGTTGGCAAAGTAATGTCTCTGCTTTTTAATATGCTGTCTAGGTTTGTCATAACTTTCCTTCCAAGGAGTAAGCGTCTTTTAATTTCATGGCTGCAGTCAGCATCCGCAGTGATTTTGGAGCCCAGAAAAATAAAGTCTGACACTGTTTCCACTGTTACTGCATCTATTTCCCATGAAGTGATGGGACCAGATGCCATGATCTTTGTTTGCTGAATGTTAAGATTCAAGCCAAACTTTTCACTCTCCTCCTTCACTTTCATCAAGAGGCTTTTGAGTTCCTCTTCTCTTTCTGCCATAAGGGTGGTGCCTTCTGCATATCTGAGGTTATTGATATTTCTCCCAGCAATCTTGATTCCAGCTTGTGCTTCTTCCAGCCCAGCGTTCCTCATGATGTACTCTGCATAGAAGTTAAATAAGCAAGGTGACAATATACAACCTTGACGTACACCTTTTCCTATTTGGAACCAGTCTGTTGTTCCATGTACATTTCTGACTTTTGCTTCCTGACCTGCATACAGGTTTCTCAAGAGGCAGGTCAGGTGGTCTGGGATTCCCATCTCTTTCAGAATTTTCCAGTTTATTGTGATCCATACAGTCAAAAGCTTTGGCATAGTCAATGAAGCAGAAATAGATGTTTTTCTGTAACTCTCTTGCTTTCTCCATGATCCAGCAGATGTTGTCAATTTGATCTCTGGTGCCTCTGCCTTTTCTAAAACCTGCTTGAACATCTGGGAGTTCACGGTTCACATATTGCTGAAGCCTGGCTTGGAGAATTTTGAGCATGACTTTAGTAGTGTGTGAGATGAGTGCAATTGTGCAGTAGTTTGAGCATTCTTTAGCATTGCCTTTCTTTGGGATTGGGATGAAGACTGACCTTTTCCAGTCCTGTGGCCACTGCTGAGTTTTCCAAATTTGCTGGCTTATTGAGTGCAGCACTTTCACAGCATCATCTTTCAAGATTCGAAATAGCTCAACTGGAATTCCATCACTTCCACTAGCTTTGTTCGTAGTGATGCTTTCTATGGCCCACTTGACTTCACATTTCAAGTTGTCTGGCTCTAGGCAACACTTATCTATAGTAATATGATGGAGGCAAAAATTATGTTTAAAAAGGAGTCAGGGAAGATCTCACTTTCTGAAATCATAAGTAGTTAGAATCCATAAGGGCACTAGGAAAAAGCATACCTTTCCCCTCTGTATTTTAGTAAACGGTGAGGTCAGGTGATGGCACATAGTTAGAAAACAAGACTAGTTAAGAACTAATTTTACCCTGTTAACTTTTTTAGTGCATAGTAACAATTCTTTTTTATCATATATATTTTGAGGAATGTTTTTATATGACCATACATTATGCTTTATAGGCAACCTAGGAGCGAAAGATCTAGATGACAAAATAAGGGGCAAAGAAATTAGAGAAAGATGGATCAAGCTCATTCTTAAAAGAAAAATAGGTGAACAACTAAATGATGAATAATTAGCCTATAAAAGTTTCCATAGGAAACTCAATAGTAATGAAGAAGAAGGCCATAAAGCTACTCAGAAAAGCAGTTACAGAGGACTTTTAGCCTTTGCTGATATGAAAATCAGAATTTCTAACAGAACAAACACATATCAATTTGACATTAAGAAAAATAATTGCCAAGTGGGATAGGATTCCGCTACTCTCACCATTTTATTTTCTCCTCGTAGGCATACTATGAGGAATACTTAAATATTTTTTAAAATTATTTATTCATTTATTTAATTTTGCTGTGCTGAGTCTTTGTTGTTGTGTACAGGCTTTCCCTAGTTGTGGTAAGCTGGGGCTATTCTTCCTTGTGGTGCACAAGCTTCTCATTGCCATGGTATCTCTGTGTGGAGCACAGGTTTTAGGCATGTGGGCTTCAGTAGTTGCAGCACACAGGCTTAGCAGTTGTGGCTTGAAGGCACTAGAGTATGCAGACCTCAGTAGTTGTGGCATGCGGGCTCTAGAGCACAGGCTCAGTAGTTGTGGTGTATGGGCCTTTTTGCTCTGTGGCATGTGGAATCTTCCTGGACCAGGAATTGAACACTTGTTCCCTGCACTGGCAGGCGGATTCTTATCCACTACTCCATCAGGTAAGTCCAAGAATACATAAATATTTTCCAAAATTTAATTGGTGAATGTGAACTTAGGATAAGGATAATTTGTTAGACCTCTATTTAATTGTGCTTGTGTGCATGCTCAATCACTTCAGTCGTGTTCGATTCTTTGCAACTCCATGCACTGTAGCCTGCCAGGCTCCTCTATCCATGGGATTCTCCAGGCAATAATACTGGAGTCAGTTTTCATGCCTTCCTCCAGGGGATCTTCCTGACCCAGGGATCGAACTCACGTCTCCTGCATTGCAGGTGTATTCTTTACCGCTTAGCCACCAGGGAAGCCCTCTATGTGATTGTGCTCCTATAATAAGGATGTATTTGCCATAAGGACAAAGTAGTTTTTCTTTGGTCTAGGGCATTCTAAATACTGCTTGTTTGGGATTATCTTTGTCTTAGTGATGTTTTTATTTATATTTTACTGGTCAACCCTAATTCTTTTTTTTTTTTCTCTTAAAGTCAATTATATTTTAAAGAGATTTAAATAACAAGGAAGTGATCTTATCTATTTACCCCATCTAGTTGCCATTGCCAGTGCTTTGTTTTCTGTAGATGTATTTTCCATCTGATAGCTGTTTCCTTCTACCCTAAGGACTGTCTTTAATATTTTTGTTTTATATTTCTAGTCTGTTGATGATGATTTATCTAATCTTGTTTCGCAAAAAGTCTTTGTTTTTGCCTTTTCTATTAAAAGAAAAGCTCTAGAATCTGTGAGCCATAGAATTGCAGGCTGATTAATTTTTCTTTTAGTACTTTAAAGAAGTTGCCCTACTATCCCTTACATTGTTTCCAATGAGAAATCTGCTGTCATCCTTTTCTCTCCTGCTCTATACAGTTTGATTTGCTCTGCCTTGGCGTTGCCTTCTCTGTTTCTTTTAATTAATTTTTCTTATTATGTCAAGAACATGTACCCTCTGAACAAATTTTAAGTGCACAATTTGGTAATGTTAACTAATTATTTTTTGGATGTGTTACTAATTGCAGTCAAGTCCCTGTCAAGGCTCACAAGTCTGGGAGCCATTTTCTTTCTTTCAGTTGCCCGAACAATTTTCTACTCTCACTGTTTATATGTTTAAAACTTCAATCTCAGAAGGCATTCATGTTTCTCTTGTTTTCATATTTCCCTTGGTTGAGAGATACCTCAGTATAACTCTCACCATTTATGAAATTCTCAGATCTCTTGTTCATTTAACTCTAGCAAAAGCCTTCTTTTAGTTCCTTGAAGACCTTGAGCTCTCTCCCATCTCAGAGATTTCATACATGTTTTTGCCTTTTCCTGGAAAGCTCTTCCTCCTATTCATTAAGAAACTAATCCCTGCTTATTGCTAAGGATGCCTTTTTGAAATAATTTTTTGTGGGGAGCAATTCCTAGACTAGATTAAGAGCCTTCCTTTATATTTGTTTCTCCTATAGCATCAGACTTTATTTTTGGGGCTCCAAAATCACTGCGGATGCTGATTGCAGCCAGGAAATTAAAAGACGCTTACTCCTTGGAAGGAAAGTTATGACCAACCTAGGTAGTATATTAAAAAGCAGAGACATTACTTTGCCAACCAAGATCCGTCTAGTCTAGGCTATGGTTTTTCCAGTGGTCATGTATGGATGTGAGAGTTGGACTGTGAAGAAAGCTGAGCGCTGAAGAATTGATGCTTTTTTTTTTTTCATTTTTTAAAAATTTTTATTGGAGGCTAATTATTTTACAATATTATATTGGTTGGTTTTGCCATACATTGACATGAATCCTCCCTGGGTGTACATGAGTTCCCCCTCCTGAAGCCCCCTCCCACCTCCCTCCTCCCCTTATCCTCCCTCTGGGTCATCCCCACATACCAGCCCCAAGCATCCTGTAACATGCATCAACCCTGAACTGGCGATTCGTTTCACATACGGTAGTATACATGTTTCAATGCCATTCTCCCAAACCATCCCACCTTCACCCTCTCACACAGAGTCCCAAAGACTGTTCTATACATCTGTGTCTTTGTTGCTGTCTCGTATACAGGGTTATCATTTACATCTTTCTAAATACCATATATATGCGTTAGTATATTGTATTGGTGTTTTTCTTTCTGGCTTACTTCACTCCGTATAACAGGCTCTAGTTTCATCCACCTCATTAGAACTAGTTCAAATGCATTCTTTTTAATGGCTGAGTAATACTTCATTGTGTATATGTACCAAAGCTTTCTTATCCATTCGTCTGCAGATGGGAACCCTCTTACACTGTTGGTGGGAATGCAAACTAGTACAGCCACTATGGAGAGCAGTGTGGAGATTCCTCAAAAAATTGGAAATAGAACTGCCATATGATCCAGCAATCGCACTCCTGGGCATACACACCGAGGAAACCAGAATTGAATGAGACACATGTACTCCAATGTTCATTGCAGCACTGTTTACAATAGCCAGGACATGGAGATCCAACCAGTCCATTCTAAAGGAGATCAATCCTGGGTGTTCATTGGAAGGACTGATGCTAAAGCTGAAACTCCAATACTTTGGACACCTCATGTGATGAGTTGACTCATTGGAAAAGACTCTGATGCTGGTAAGGATTGGGGGCGGGAGGAGAAGGGAACGACAGAGAATGAGATGGCTGGATGGCATCACCGACTCGATGGACATGAGTTTGAGTGAACTCCGGGAGTTGGGGATGGATAGGGAGGCCTGGCGTGCTGTGATTAGGGGTCGCAAAGAGTCAGACACGACTGAGTGACTGAACTGAACTGAACTGATAGCATGCTGGTTGCATAGATTATCAGGAGGTATAACTATATATTTATGAAAGGTTTGTTTATTATCTATTTTCCCCACTTAATGATGTAATATTAAATACAAATTAAAATAAGTGACTATTGAAAAATAAGAAAAGAGATCCCCTCCTCTTTTTTCAAAATTTTTTCCTTGTGTTTTTCAAATGTATCCAAATCTTTTTAATGACTAAATAAGCCTCTTACTAGTCTCACAACTCAGAAATATTTCCATAAGGGCGTGAGAGTCATCTCTTTGAAATGTAATCATCAAAGAATATAACATGCTATCTTCTATCTCTCAGTTTCGAAGAAGAATATAGACCTAAATTCAGCTAGTAAGTGACTTCAAAGGGCAAAACCTAACTTCAATCATAAAGATAGCAGAAAATTAGCAATTTTATCTGAGAAGATGAATTTAAAGTATTGTATGCATTCAGCTATATAAATGAGAAAGTTTTTTTTTTCTGTTGTTGCAATCTCTTTAGCAGATTTCCCATAGTGTGCATTGTATTCTGATTTATTGCTTGTTCAATAATACAATTGTCTTTGTTACCTTTATGAGGAGGTATTCTGGGTTGGAAGGAGATTTTATTTATAATTATATTTCCCCAATAATGGTTCACTCCATGATAACAGTGACCAGGTCTGTTTTGTTTATAACTATATTCTCAGTGCATACATAGTGACTGGTCCAGAATATAAGTCAAATAACTGTTTAAAGAAAGAATGAATGAAGAATCCAGCAGGAGATTCCATTTTTCCATTCATTTTTTTGCAGGGTCATTATGTGGATCAAATAGAGTCAGGCCAACCTAGTTGGGAGCTTTAGTTCCCTCAATATTTTGTAGTGTGATCAAGGACACGTTATTTAAAGTTTCTGAGCTGGTGTTTCCTTATCTATAGAACAAGGATAAAATAGCACCTATGACCAAAAGCTACTGTGGGCAAAAATTGATAGAATGATTTAAAACAAGCAACATGGTGCCTTCACATGGAAACAATAAATTCACCTGATAATAGTTTATTATAATCATTTACCTCAAATAAATATTTTCTTTGGGACCCAAAGATCACAATGAAAAGGACAGCTGTCGTTTGGAAAAATTTCTTGTGGTATCATATCAGGAAAATTTTTGTAATTCTGCAACCTGTGTCCTCAGGCTTATTTGGACTTTTTCATTAGGCTGACACTACTTGATTGAAGCTCTTACTACAACCCTTCTTGCTACCTTCCCTCAGTGATCCATAACCCATACCTCATTCAGCCAGGAATTCAAAATATAAGGTATGTCAGAGTGTCTCTTAGCCACAGGAAAGCAAATCACAAACTTTATTTCTTAAGAATCTGGCCTTTTCCATTTTCTCTCATGAATGAGTCAGTAGCTTCTCTCTGTGGATAACTCTCTATCTTCCTGTTCCAACAAAGATATGGGGGACCTATTCTTATACTTTAAAGTGGATGAACCCAATAGGATTATTTATGGATTTGCAGTCTTTTAGAACTTCCTTTAACAGACCTAGGATAAATCATGCTATGATGTCACCCTCCCACTTCACATCTCACATCCCCCCACCCCATTCTGTGAACACCCTTAAGTATATACATGGTCAGAACAAAAACCATAAACAGCCATGGTTTTAAATACTTTAGAAAATAAAGCTACAGAAAAGGGTGTCTGTGTGTGTGTGTGTGTGCGCGCACGCGCATGTGTGCATGCAGAATGAAAAAGAGAAAAACTGAGCTGAGATTAAGAAAGTGGCTTTGTCTTCTGGGACTACCATTCTGTGAACTTAGGCTAATGATTTAATTTCTTAGTTCATCTATTTCTCATTATTAAAATTGTAACTGACAATGTCTTTCTGCAAACTAGTTGGCTGCGCCTACCACAGCACTAGGCACAAATAAATCACTCATTAATTAACCTGTATATTAATGGATGAGGGCATTTTAAACCCCTAGGTTAAAAGCTTCCATTGTGTTTAATGAAATATACCATCCTTCATCATAGTTATGTCTTCAGGATTCAACATTCTCAGCATTTTATTAATGGAACCTCTAAGAATGGGAGTCATGTTCTTTTCAACATTTTAGTATGCCAGTTTAGTATGGAAGCAGTCTACTCAGAGGTCCACTTAGGAAACCTGTGCAAAGAAAATTGGATGCTGAGATGCTTGTATGCTCAGCTGTAGGAACATATCTCACAGTGAGATAAAGAAATAACAGTGATTTCCTTGTGTGACTCATAAGCTGATTCTGGTGACAGTTGCCAGAAAGAATTCTACACATTTCTAGAATAACTGCATAGCTTCTGTAACCTTATTTACTGAACCCCAAATCACAATACATGGTTGGTCATGAACTTTTCCTGATTTATAAATAGTGGTGAAAAGTCATGCAAAATTATTCAGATTAATATTGCATTTTAACTTTCATGAATTACCTTTATTGAAAATAATAAAATTAGAGGACATCTGGATTGTGTGTTCTGGACAACTTGGAACCAATAGTTATCACATGTACAGCCAAGTTTATTACTTTGAAGAGGACAAAATTCACTGAAATCTAACAGTATTTGGATGCTTATTTAAACACTAATCTTGCTGTTTTCTAGTCATGTCTTATATTAGTGTGTATAAGAAGCCCTAAAATGAGAGTAATAACAAATTGACTGAATCTGTTATTTTTCTTTCTTGAAGTAAATTGATTGCCACAGCAGGTAATAATTCATTGTTCCTCTGTGTTAGGAAAAGGTAGTTATTAATAGACCACAGTACAGTTGCTATTCAACCACACCTCTATACATCAGACAAAATGGCTTGGTGTACAACTATCATTTGACATAATAGTGGTCTTTGTCACTGCACTATTGCAAGGGATCAATCCAACATTTTTTTCAGAAAATACAGATATCCTGATTTCCCCTTGTCTATTTATATAGCTATAGGAGGCCACTATCCCTATGACAATACTTCTTTTTAAACTACCGCTATCTTTAAAGAAAATAAAAACATCAATAACCCTTTTAACTTCTTTATTTTAGAAATCACAATTTAGCTTTTCTCTTTTTATCAGCATATTAGATACTTTTTTCTCTAACATCTCCATATGATCTCCATGTGAAACACTAGATTTCTTATTTTCAACAAGTTGAAGTCACTGCTGCTGATTGTGCTTATTTCTTTATTTGACTGTATACTAACCTCAAGCCTGAGGGAGGTAGAGCATAGATAGCTGACAATTCACAGGCGAAATATTCCATCTGGGCCTGCTTCTACATCCTTATACTTGCCAAATTCACAGGCCCCTCAGGATTATCCAGCCCCCTAACTACTGAATTAGCCAATGTTTGGGAGTTTTCCCAGATTCAACTTGAATAAGGGGCCACTTTCATAAACAAATTCACAACACCAGCAGGCTTATGAAAGATATTATCCTCTCCAGTCTTTTTAACATTAAAGAGATTTAGTTTATATCCAAATGATGAATGCCTTAGAAAATAGATGGCTATAGGTAGGGAGTGGGCAAATCAAGTTACTATTTGATTCTTTGTTATTACTTTCAGCCAAAGTAGAATTGAGAGCCCTAAAAGTATTATTAGAAGAATGAAAGAGAAAATGTATCCTATTAGCATACAAACTTAACTTTATTCTGATATCACAACATTGCCAATCAAATTGGAACTCTGTTCTCACTAAGTGAGCAGAAATGAACATTAATTTTCTTCTTGCAAATCTCTCTTCTCTAACATTGGAATAAATCCAAGAGGGGCTCTTTTCAGTTCTTTTTGCTAAATCATTCTGTTCTGCTCTAATGCCACTCCTTAAAGAGCACTGCAAAGAACCTCTTCAAAGAAGAGAGAATAGGTGGGCACACTTGAGACTGTGTGGCCATGTTAGCTCAAGATCATTTGAAAATGAAAACCAAACAAAAAAATCAAGATAGAATTAGTGTGTTGGTCATTAGGAGGTTCCAAATGTTCAGTTTCTACCTTCAGAAAATCTACTACCTCCATCAGATATTTGTTCAAAATGTGTTCTTTCAGCACAAAAACAATCCAATGTAAGTGATAGTTTGTTCCCTCCCCACCTGAGCTTAATTTCCTGTGGTTGTGTCCCAGTTTGCAAGAAAGTAGGACTAATTGATGGGTGTAAAGCTGAATAGAAAAAGGCTATTCATAAGTAGAATTGATTTCTATATAAATTCCATTCTTCTACTAAATACTGTATTTAAATGGTATTAGACATTTGATATAAAATATTCTCAGGCTACTTGAAGATTTAATCATGAGACTGTGTATATGAGAATCCAAAAATGTTATTGTAAGGTCAAATAATTTTGTAGTCTTCTCTAGAAACATCTGGAGAATTCCAAATTAATCCATGGGTGACAGTGTGGTGTCACCAAAAGAACATGGGCTTTTGACTCAGACAGATGGCCTTTGGCAAGCTATTTAACTTGTCTGAGTTTTAGCTTCTTTCAATGGAAAATACATATTACTATTATTTCAGAGAGTTGCAAAGATGATTAAAGTAGAAAGTTTTCACAAAATATCCAGCACAGTGCTTGGCATACTCTATGTGTTCAAGAAAAGGTATTCACTATATGAAAATCTAACTCCCAAAACATTCAAAAAGCCACTTTAAAAGAATGTCAGTTTTTTTTGTCCGTAAGTTTTCAGGTTATAAACTGTGTTGTGTTAGTTATGTCCAACTCTTTATGACTCCATGGACTGTAACTGGCTAGGCTCTTCCATTCATGAAATTCTCCAGGCAAGAATACTAGAATGGGAAGCCATTCCCTTCTCCAGAGGGTATTCCCAACCCGGGGATCGAATCTCGGTCTCCCACATTGCAGGCAGATTCTTTACAGTCTTAGGCACCAGGGAAGCCCAAGGTTATAAACTGTATTTGATGTTAATAATAATTCTGTTGGATAGGAAGTGTGTTTATTGTATTTTCCATTTATACATGAAAAATCTGAAAAGCTAATACGTATGGAACTTACCCTAAGCAATTCAGTTAGCAAGTGGCAGAGTCAGCTAAAATGTGGCTCATTTTTCCTAGTCTACTGCTGCCTCAGTGGGGTAGAATAGCCATGAGGTTGGAAGAATTTAAATGTAAATATAAAAGGAAAAAATATAAATTGGGATAAGTAATTTGTTATTTATATTCACTCTGCACTTGAAACCATAAAATGCCTAGAAGAGATTATAGGGAAAAGGCTCCTTGACATTGGTCTTGACAATGATTTTATGGATATGACACCTAAAGCACAAGCAACAAAAGCAGAAGTAAACAATTAAGTCTATCACAAACTGAAAAATTTTGTAAAATGGAGGAAACTCAATAAAATGAAAAAGCAGCATAGTGAAGGGAGAAGATATTTCAAACTGTAAATCTGATAAGGGGTTAATATCCAAAATATGCAAAAATTCAAACAACATAAACAAAACAAACAACAGAATTAAATAATTGACGTGTGCCCTGAATAGACACTTTTTTTCAAAGAAGACATACAGATGGCCAACAGACACATGAATTGATACTCAACATCACTAATCATCAGGAAAATGCAAATTAAAACCACAATAAGATACCACCTCAAAACTGTAAGAATGGCTACCATCAAAAAGACAAGAAAAAACAAGTGTTGGTGAGAATGTGGATAAAATGGAACTTTCATGCACTGTTAATGGGACTGTAAATTTGTGCAGCCACAATGGAAAACAGTATGGAGTTTCCTCAAAAAGTTAAAAATAGAAGTTTTTTCATTTGCTTCAGCAGTTCTACTTCTGGGTATTTACCCAAAGAAAATAAAAACATTGAGTTTCAAAGATATCATGCACATCAATATTCATTGCATCATTATTTACAGTTGCAAAGATAATGAAGCAACCTAAGTGTTCATTGATAAATGGAGAAGATGTGGCATGTATGTATATATGTGTAATATACAGAATGTTATTCAGCCATTAAAAAATGAAATCTTGCCATTTGTGACAACATGGATTGACCTGGAGGGTGTTATACTAAGTGAAATGTCAGAGAAATACAAATACCATATGATCTCACATACATGTGGAATCTAAAAACAAACAAAACTAAATGAAAACAGACTCGTAGATACAGAAAACAAATGAGTGGTTGCTAAAGAGAAGGGAACTGGGTTTAGGAAAAAAGGTGAAGGGGATTAAGAGGTATAAAACTTTAATTACAAAATAAATTACCCACAGGGAGGTAATATAGGAGTATGGTCAATAATATTGCAATGACTTTGTATGGGGATAGATGGTTACTAGATTTATCATCATAATCAGTTCATAATGTATGCAAATATCAAATCACTATGTACTACAACCAAAATTAATATATTACTCTAGATCAACTATACTTCTGTTTTGTTTTTCTTTTTTGATTTTTAATACAATGTGTTATTATACTACATATAATAACTGTATTAAACTATATTCTCCATGTCGCACAATACATCCTAGACCTATCTTACACCAAATAGTTTGTATCTCCTGCTTCTCCACCCCTATAATACTCCTCCCCCACCTCTCCACTGGTAACTGTTAGCATGTTCTCTATACCTGTAAGCCTACTTTTTTGTTATATGCACTGCTGCTGCTGCTGCTGCTAAGTCGCTTCAGTCATGTCCAATTCTGTGCGACCCCATAGATGGCAGCCACCAGGCTCCCCCGTCCCTGGGATTCTCCAGGCAAGAACACTGAAGTAGGTTGCCATTTCCTTCTCCAATGAATGAAAGTGAAAAGTGAAAGTGAAGTTGCTCAGTCGTGTTTGACTCTTCACGACCCCATGGACTGCAGCCTACCAGGCTCCTCCGCCCATGGGATTTTCCAGGCAAGAGTACTGGAGTGGGGTTCCATTGCCTTCTCCGTTATATTCACTAGTGTGTTGTATTTTTTAGATTCCACATATAAGTGATATCATACAGTATATGTTTTTCTATGTCTGACTTATTTCACTTTGCATAATACCCTCCAAGTTCATCCATGTTGCTGAAAATGGCAAATTTTTTCATTTTTTGAGGCTTAGTATTGTTCCATTTTGTGTTTGTGCATGTGTGTGTGTGTGTTTCTCACATCTTCTTTGTCCATTTATCTGTTCATGGTCACTTAGGTTGCTTGCATATCTTTCCAAATAATGATACTTTAAACATTGGGGTACATGATATTTTCAAATTGGTGTCTTTATTTTTATTTTTTGGATACCACCCATGAGTGGTATTGCTAACCAACTATACATCAATAAAGTGGTTAACCTAGAAGAAATGGACAAATTCTTAGAAAGGTACAGTTTCCCGAGATGGATCTAGGAAGAAATTGAGACTATGAACAGCCCAATTTCCAATAATAAAGTCAAATTGGTAATTAAACTTCCAACTAACAAATATCCAGAATCATGTGGCTTCCCAGGTGAATATTACCAAATATTTAGAGAAGAATTAACACCTATTCGTCTCAAAGTATTCCAAAAAATTGCAGAGGAAGGAACACTTCCAAATTCCTTCTATGAGGCCAGGATTACCCTGGTACCAAAACCAGGCAAAGACCTCAGAAAAAAACAAAAATTACATGCCAGTATCACTGATGAACTTAGATGCAAAAATCCTCAACAAAGTACCAACAAACCAAATCTAACACTATATTAAAAGAATCATACTTCATGATCAAGTGAGGTTTATCTAAGGGTGCAAGAGTTTTTCAATATCCATAAATCAGCCAGTGTGGTGCATGACATTGACAAACTGAGAGATAAAATCCATATGATCATTTCAATAGATGCAGAAAAGACTCTTGATATAATTCCATATCCATATATGATTTAAAAAAATCTTCAGAAAGTGGGCTTAGAGGGAACATACCTCAACATAATCAAAGCCTTGTATGTTAACTATATTTTAATTAACAAAAAGAAAATGGAGAAGTGTTAGAGGGCAAGTGTACTTGATTTGGGAGGCCAAAGCTAGGTGGGTAGACAAGCTAAACTACAGGTCTGAGGGATGAGAGTGCTGGTGTTGAAGGAGAACTTAGGAGGAAAAATAGAGACACTTCATTGATACTTTCTTATTATTTTGCTTTTGAGGTGCGATGTAACTCTAACCTCCACTTCCCTAACAAATTATCATCAAAACAGTAATTTCTTAATACTGCTACTAGGAAGAATGAAGATTTGTCAGGATATAGAAAATGAAAAGGTATATGCCAGGGTTAGTTGGAATTGTTTCTATCTTCGCCTGGCACCAATAGTATCTGAGTTACAAAAGAGTTAATAGCCATCTTTTCACCTTTACAGACAATTAAAGGTACTTTTTAAAGGTCTTTGTATGTTCTATCACAGATGGCATAATTAACAATATATATGGTCAAGCAAGTGATATAAGGTGTGAGACAGGTTGAGTGGAGGGTGCATGCCTCCTCTACAGAGGACTGCTTCAATTCAGACCTAACAGATGGCTATGGTACATTCATGAATATTTCTGTATCTGCTGATTATTTCCATAAAAAAGCAAAATAAAAAATGACAAATGGTGATCAAAATATTATGTGTACTTTTGCAAATTTTAAATTTACCATATTTTTCAAGCAAAAGGAAATAAGCTAGCAAACATAAAATATCATGCTGGCCAAACAAAACAATTTACAAGCTGGATCTGCCTCTGGACCACCTGTTTATGACTTCTGCCAATAGTCCCATTCTTTCACATGTTACAAGTTAAAACTGAGAAGTACTGGTATATATACAGCCTAAACACCTCACACTAATGTTTTTGGAAGTAATTGTATGATCTTGGGAGAGTAACTCCTTTCTATATTTTAATTTTCTCATCTGGAAAGTAGGAAAAACCATTCTGCTTGCCTCATTGGATTTTGGTAAGGATTAAATAAATTGATTGTTCTCTTCATTCACTTCTCATTCATCTTCTAAAATCATTCAAAGTCTATATTTGCCTTTCAGTTCAGTTCAG
This sequence comes from Moschus berezovskii, assembly GCF_049115385.1. Taxonomy (NCBI): domain Eukaryota; kingdom Metazoa; phylum Chordata; class Mammalia; order Artiodactyla; family Moschidae; genus Moschus; species Moschus berezovskii. The sequence continues at coordinate 104,577,044 of NC_142488.1, forward strand.
TCACTCAGTCGTGTCCGAATCTCTGCGACCCCATGAATCACAGCACGCCAGGCCTCCCTGTCCATCACCAACTCCCGTAGTTCACTCAAACTCATGTCCACAGAGTCGGTGATGCCATCCAGCCATCTCATTCTCCGTCGTCCCCTTCTCCTCCCGCCCCCAACCTTTCCCAGCGTCAGAGTCTTTTCCAGTGAGTCAACTCGTCACATGAGGTGGCCAAAGTATTGCAGCTTCAGCTTTAGCATCAGTCCCTCCAATGAACATCCAGGATTGATCTCCTCTAGAATGGACTGGTTGGATCTCCTTGCAGTATAAGGGACTCTAGTCTCTAAACAATAGTGTCATCACACACCAATAGTGGTGTTGCTCAAGAAGGAAAAGTCTTTTTAGGCTGTATCCCTGCTGCTGCTGCTGCTGCTTCTAAGTCACTTCAGTTGTGTCTGACTCTGTGTGACCCCATAGACGGCCTCCTACCAGGCTCCCCCGTTCCGGGGATTCTCCAGGCAAGAACACTGGAGTGGGTTGCCATTTCCTTCTCCAATGCATGAAAGTGAAAAGTGAAAGTGAAGTAGCTCAGTCGTGTCCGACTCTTAGCGACCTCATGGACTGAAGCCTACCAGGCTCCTCCGTCCATGGGATTTTCCAGGCAACAGTACTGGAGTGGGGTGCCATTGCCTTCTCCGAGGCTGTATCCCTAGCTCTAATTAATAACGAATTTCCCCCCCCATTAATTTTTTTATTATAGTTGTTTTACAATATTGTGTTATTTTATGCTGTACAGCAAAGTGAATCATATACTGCATCTTTTTTTTTTTCTTTTCAATTTATATTTTTATTGAAGGACAATTTTTTTTTACAGAATTTTGCTATTTTATGTCAAACCTCAACGTGAATCAGCCATAGGTATACATATATCCCCTCCCTTTCAAACCTCTCTCCCATCTCCTGCCCCATCCCACACCCTCTAGATTGATACAGAGCACCTGTTTCAGTTTCCTGAGCCATATAGCAAATTCCAGTTGGCTATCTATTTTACATATGATAATGTAAGTTCCCATGTTACTCCTTCCATGCATCTCACCCTCTCCTCCCCTCTCCCCATGTCCATAAGTGTATTCTCTATGTCTGTTTTTCCATTGCTGTCCTGTAAATAAATTCCTCACTACAATTTTTCTCCATATATATGCTTTAGAATACGATATTTCTCTTTCTTTTTCTGACTCACTTCCTTCTGTGTAATAAGTTCTAGGTTCATCCACATCATCAGAACTGACTCAAATGTGTTCTTTTTTATGACTGCGTAATATTCCATTGTGTGTATGCAACATTTCTTTATCCATTCATCTGTTGATAGACATCTAGGTTGCTTCCATGTTCTAGCTATTGCAAATAGTGCTGCAATGAACAGTGGGATACATGTGTCTTTTTCAATTTTTCTTTCCTCAGGGTATATGCCTAGAAGTGGGATTGCTGGGTCAAATGATGGTTTTATTCCTAGTTTTTTAAGGAATCTCCATACTGTCTTCCATAGTGGTTGTATCAATTTACATTCCCACCAACAGGGCAAGAGCGTTCCTTTTTATCCACACCCTTTCCAGCATTTATTGCTTGTAGACATTTTGATGAGGGCCATTCTGACTGGTGTGAGGTGATATCTCACTGTAGTTTTGATTTTCATTTCTCCAATAATGAGCAATGTTGAGCATCTTTTCATGTGTTTGTTAGCCATCTGTATGTCTTCTTTGGAGAAATGTCTGTTTAGGTCTTTTTCCCAATTTTTGATTGGGTTTCTTTTTCTGGCACTGAGTTGTATGAGCTGCTTGTATATTTTGGAAATTAATCCTTTGTCAGTTGTTTCATTTGCTATTATTTTTTACCATTCTGAGGGTTGTCTTTTCACCTTGCTTAAAGTTTCCTTTGCTGTGCAAAAGCTTTTAAGTTTAATCTGGTCCCACTTTTTACATTTATTTTCACTTCCATTACTCTAGGAGGTGGGTCATAGAGGATCTTGCTTTGATTTATGTCGAGTGTTCTGCCTATGTTTTCCTCTAAGAGTGTTATAGTTTCTGGTCTTACATTTAGATCTTTAATCCATTTTGATTTTATCTTTGTGTATAGTGTTAGGATATGTTCTCAATTCATTCTTTTACATGTAGCTGTCCAGTTTTCCCAGCACTATTTATTGAAGAGGCTGTCTTTGCCCCGTTGCATATTCTTGCTTCATTTGTCAAAAAATAAGGTACACACAGGTGTATGGGTTTATTTCTGGGTTTTCTATCTTGTTCCATTGGTCTATATTTCTGTTTTTGTGCCAGTGTCATACTGTCTTGATGACTGTAGCTTTGTAGTATAATCTGAAGTCAGGAAGGTTGATTCCTTCATCTCCATTCTTCTTTCTCAAGACTGCTTTGGCTATTCGGGGTCTTTTGTGTTTCCATATGAATTGTGAAATTTTTTGTTCTAGCTCTGTGAAAAATGCCATTGGTAATTTGATAGGGATCACATTGAATCTTTAGATTGCACTTGGTAGGATAGTCATTTTCACAATATTGATTCTTCCTACCCAGGAACATGGAATATCTATCTGTTTATGTCATCTTTGATTTCTTTCATTAAAGTTTTATAATTTTCTGTGTACACTTCTTTTGTCTCCTTAGGTGAGTTTATTCCTAGATATTTAATTATTTTTGTTGCAGTGGTGAATGGGATTGATTCCTTAATTTCTCTTTCTTTACCAGCTGAGCTACCAGGGAAGCCCTCTTAATTTCTCTTTCTGATTTCTCTTTGTTAGTATATAGAAATGCAAGTGATTTCTGTGTATTGGTTTTTGTATTCTGTGACTTTGCTAAATTCACTGATTAGCTCTAGTAATTTTCTGATACTATCTTTAGGGTTTTCTATGCCATCTGCAAACAGTGAGAGCTTTACTTCTTCTTTTCTGATATGGATTCATTTTATTTCTTTTTCGTCTCTGATTGCTCTATCTAGGACTTCCAGAACTATGTTGAATAATGGTGAAGTTGGACACCTTTCTCTTGTTTCTGATCTTAGGGGGAATGCTTTCAGGTTTTCACCATTGAGAATATGTTCACTGTAGACTTATCATATATTACATTTACTATATTGAGGTAGGATCTTTCTATGCCCATTTTTTAAAGAGTTTTAATCATAAATGGGTGCTGAATTTTGTCAAAGCCTTTTTCTGCATCTATTGAGATTATCATATGGATTTATCTTTAAATTTGTTAATATGGTATATCACATTGATTGATTTGCATATATTGAAGAATCCTTGCATTTCTGGAATAAACCCAACTTGATCATGGTGTATGAGTTTTTTGATATGTTGCTGAATTCTGTGTGCTAAAATTTTGTTGAAGACTTTTGCATCTATGTTCATCAGTGATATTGGCCTCTCATTTTCTTTTTGTGTGTTGTCTTTGTCTGGTTTTGGCATTAGGTAGATGGTGGCCTCATAGAATGAGTTTGGAAGTGTTCCTTCCTCTGAATTTTTTTGAAAGAGTTTTAGAAGGATAGACATTAACTCTTCTCTAAATGTTTGATAGAATTCTGCTGTGGAAGGGGACAGGAAGATGGCAGAGGAATAGAATGGGGAGACCACTTTCTCCCCCACAAAAACAGCAAAAGAACACTTGAACACTGAGTAAATCCCACAAAACAACTTCTGAATACCGGCAGAGGACATCAGGCACTCAGAAAAGCAGCGCATAGTCGTCGAAAGGAGGTAGGAAATAGTATAAAAGATAACAATAGAGACAAAAGAGGGAGGGACGGAGCTCCGTTCTGGGAAGGGAGGCTTAAAAAGAAAAAAACAGAGAAGTTTCCAAACACCTGGAAGCACTGGCGAGTGGAACCTCAGAGGGCCGCATAACTGGGAGACAAAAGACATAAATAATTAAAACTCACAGACTAAGTGCCCAGAGGAAACTCTCAGTGGAGAAGCAGTGCAGACACCCACGCCCCCCACTAGCAGGCGGGGGCTGGGCAGGGAGGCGCGGGCAGCGGCGCTTAGAGGGAGAATGGGCTGTGTGCATAGAGGAAGAACCAGGCTTGAACGACCAAGGGCAAACTGAGGGCGTGAACTTAAGATAACAAAGCAGAAGCTGCAGTTAAAAGGCGAAAAGGCTAGGAAAAGCCTGCGAAAAGCCCCAACCCAGGACTCCACCAGCCCCGCCCACAGAATGGGGTGCTTAGCGGAGCGAGCCGGCAGAGGGCAGCCCATCCCCCAGCCCCCGCAGATGCGGGTTAGGAGGGCAGCCAGCGCCGGGGCGGGGGCAGCCACGGTCCCAGAGATGCTTCCCATGCCAAGCTGCAGGCAGGCTTCCTTGCTGGCCAGGACTTCTTGGGTTCGGGCTGGTCGATATCCGCCTGAGAAACTGCACTGGTTGTACTCCCAGAAACCCGAGCGGCAGGGACCGGGAAGGCGGTAAGTCACAGAAACCACTCTCCCCAAATGCCTGGTCACCTGAGCTGCTCGGACTGGAGAAGGCACAAAACGCAGGCCCAGCCAAGTCTGCGCCTTTGTCGAGTACCTGAGGACCTGAACCTGAGCCGCTCAGACCTGGGAAGTGCATGCAACCCAGTGCCAGCCGCGGACAGCTCCCAGCAGAGCAACCGAGAGGCTAAGCAGCATAAACAGGGAAAGCACACACGCCTCGAGCGGGAGCATTCCCAGTGTAGCCGAGACACTGCGAGCACTCCCCACAGATGCCAGGGATATTTGTTAGCTGCATTCCTCCCTCCCCACAGCAGGACTGAACAGGTGAGCTGGGAAAAAAAAAAAAAGTGTCCACCACTGCATCCTGGTGTCAGGACAGGAATTAGACACTGAGGAGACCAGAAAACAGAAGAGCTTTTTCAACAGAAGGAACTGCCTTGGAAGTAACAGAGGGAGAAGCCTTGAGCCTACTGCAAGAATAAGACTGAAAACCAGAGGCAGAGGCTTAAGTCCAAATCCTGAGAACACAAGAGATCTCCAGTTCCAGAGAAGATTAATTGATAGGTACTCATCAAATGCCTCCATACATACACTGAAATCAGGCACTACCCAAGGGTCAACAAGTTTCAGAGAAAGACATACTACGCAAACTATCCAGCAACACAGGAGAATAGCACTGAGCTTCAATATACAGGCTGCCCAAAGCCACTCCAAACCCACTGACATCTCAAACTCATTACTGGACACTTCATTGTACTCCAGAGAGAAGAAATCCAGATCCACCAACCAGAACATCGACACAAGCTTCCCTAACAAGGGAACCTTGACAAGTCACCCATCCAACCCCACACACAACGAGGTAACTACATAATAAAGAGAACTCCACAAACTGCCAGAAGACGGAAAGGCCACCCCGGACACAGCAATATAAGCAAGATGAAGAGGCACAGAAATACCCAGCAAGTAAAGGAACAGGATAAATGCCCACCAACACAAACAAAAGAGGAAGATACAGGGAACCTACCCGAAAAAGAATTTTGAATTTTAATTGTGAAAATGATTCAAACTCTGGAAAGCAAAATGGAGTTACAGATCAATAAACTGGAGAAAAGGATTGAGAAGATGCAAGAAATGTTTAAAAAGGAATTAGAGGAAATAAAAAAGAGTCAATAGACAATGAATAATGCAATAGATGAGATCAGAAACACTCTGGAGGGAACAAACAGTAGAATAACGGAGGCAGAAGACAGGATAAGTGAGCTAGAAGATAGAATTGTAGAAATAAATGAAACAGAGACAGAAAAAGGAAAAAGAATTAAAAGAAATGAGGAAAATATTAGAGACATATGGGACAATATTAAATGCCCCAACATTCGAATCATAGGAGTCCCAGAAGAAGAAGACAAAAAGAAAGACCATGAGAAAATACTTGAGATAATAGTGGAAAATTTCCCTAAAGTGGGGAAGGAAATAATCACCCAAGTCCAAGAAACACAGAGAGTCCATAACAGGATAAACCCAAGGCGAAATACTCCAAGGCACATATTAATCAAATTAACAAGGATCAAACACAAAGAACAAATATTAAAAGCAGCAAGGGAAAAGCAGCAAATAACACACAAGGAGATAAGGATAACAGCTGATCTTTCAGCAGAAACTCTTCAGGCCAGGAGGGAATGGCAAGACATACTTAAAGTGATGAAACAAAGTAACCTACAGCCCAGATTACTATACCCAGCAAGGATCTCATTCAAATATGAAGGAGAAATCAAAAGCTTTACAGACAAGCAAAAGCTGAGAGAATTCAGCATCACCAAACCAGCTCTCCAACAAATATTAAAGGATCTTCTCTAGACAGGAAACACAGAAAGGGAATATAAACTAGAACACAAAACAATAAAGAAAATGGCAAAAGGATCATACTTATCAATAATCACCTTAAACCTAAATGGGTTGAATGCCCGAACCAAAAGACAAAGGCTGGCTGAATGGATACAAAAACAAGACCCCCATATATTTTGTCTACAAGAGACCCACCTCAAAACTAGGGACACATACAGACTGAAAGTGAAGGGCTGGAGAAAGATATTCCATGCAAATAGAGACCAAAAGAAAGCAGGAGTAGCAATACTCATATCAGACAAAATAGATTTTAAAACAAAGGCTGTGAAAAGAGACAAAGAAGGAAACTACATAATGATCAAAGGATCAATCCAAGAAGAAGATATAACAATTATAAATATTTATGCACCCAACATAGGAGCACCACAAAATGTAAGACAATTACTAACAAGTATGAAAGGGGAAATTAACAATAACACAATAAGAGTGGGAGACTTTAATACCCCACTTACATCTATGGATAGAACAACTAAACAGAAAATTAACAAGGAAACACAAACTTTAAATGATACAATAGACCAGTTAGATCTAATAGATCTCTACAGGACATTTCACCCCAAAACAATGAATTTCACCTTTTTCTCAAACGCACACGGAACGCTTTCCAGGATAGATCACATCCTGGGCCATAAATCTAGCCTTGGTAAATTCAAAAAAATTGAAATCATTCCAAGCATCTTTTCTGAACACAAGGCAGTAAGATTAGATCTCAATTATGGGAAAAAATCTATTAAAAATGCCAACATATGGAGGCGAACAACATGCTGCTAAATAATGAACAAATCATAGAAGAAATCAAAAGAGAAATCAAAATATGCATAGAAATGAATGAAAATGAAAACACAACAATCCAAAACCTCTGGGACACTGTAAAAGCAGTGCTCAGGAGGAAGTTCATAGCAATACAGGCACACCTCAAGAAACAAGAAGAAAGTCAACTAAATAACCTGACTCTACATCTAAAGAAACTAGAAAAGGAAGAAATGAAGAACCCCAGGGTTAGTAGAAGGAAAGAAATCGTAAAAATTAGGGCAGAGATAAATGCAAAAGAAACAAAAGAGACCATAGCAAAAATCAACAAAGCCAAAAGCTGGTTCTTTGAGAATGTAAATAAAATTGACAAACCACTAGCCAGACTCATCAAGAAACAAAGGGAGAAGAACCAAATCAATAAACTTAGAAATGAAAATAGAGAGATCACAACCGACAACACAGAAATACAAAGGATTATTAGATAATACTATCAGCAATTATATGGCAATAAAATGAATAACTTGGAAGAAATGGACAAATTCCTAGAAAAGTACACCTTGCCAAAACTGAACCAGGAAGAAATAGAAAATCTGAACAGACCCATCACAAGTACGGAACTAGAGGAAGTAATTAGAAATCTTCCAGCAAACAAAAGCCCAGGTCCAGACGGCTTCACAGTTGAGTTCTACAAAAAATTAGACAAGAGCTAACACCTATTCTACTCAAACTCTTCCATAAAATTGCTGAGGAAGGGAAACTTCCAAACTCATTCTATGAGGCCACAATCACCCTAATTCCAAAACCTGGTAAAGATCCCAAAAAAAAGAAAACTACAGGCCAATATCACTGATGAACATAGATGCAAAGCCTGAACAAAATTCTAGCAATCAGAATCCAACAACACATTAAGAAGATCATACATCATGACCAAGTGGGCTTTGTCCCAGGAATGCAAGGATTCTTCAATATCCGCAAATCAATCAATGTAATACACCACATTAACAAACTGAAAAATAAAAATCATATGATTATCTCAATAGAGGCAGAGAAAGCCTTCGACAAAATACAACATCCATTTATGATAAAAAAAAAACCCTCCAGAAAGTGGGAATAGAAGGGACATATCTCAACATAATAAAAGCTATATATGACAAACCCACAGCAAACATTATCCTCAATGGTGAAAAACTGAAAGCATTTCCCCTAAAGTCAGGAACAAGACAAGGGTGCCCACTCTCACCACTACTATTCAACATAGTTCTGGAAGTCTTGGCTACAGCAATCAGAACAGGAAAAGACATAAAAGAATACAAAGTGGAAAAGAAGAAGTAAAACTTTCACTGTTCGCTGATGACATGATCTTCTACACAGAAAACCCTAAAGACTTTACCAGAAAACTACAAGAGCTAATCAATGAATACAGTAAAGTTGCAGGATATAAAATCAACACGCAGAACTCCCTTGCATTCCTATACACTAATAATGAAAAAATAGAAAGAGACATTAAAGAAACTATTCCATTCACTGTGGTAACGAAAAGAATTAAATACTTAGGAATATATCTACCTAAAGAAACAAAAGACTTGTACATAGAAAACTATAAAACACTAGTGAAATTAATCAAAGAGAACACTAATAGATGGAGAAATATACCGTGTTCGTGGATTGGAAGAATAAATATTGTAAAAATGAGTATACTACCCAAAGTAATTTATACATTCAATGCAATCCCTATCAAGCTACCAACGATATTTTTCACAGAACCAGAAAAACTAATCTCACAATTTGTATGGAAATACAAAAAACCTTGAATAGCCAAAGCAATCTTGAAGAAGAAGAATGGAACTGGAGGAATTAACCTGCCAGACTTCAGGCTCTACCACAAAGCCACAGTCATCAAGACAGTAGGGTACTAGCATAAAGACAGAAATATAGATCAATGGAACAAAATAGAAAGCCCAGAGATAAATCGACGCACCTAGGGACACCTTATCTTTGACAAAGGAGGCAAGAATATAAAATGGAGAAAAGACAGTCTCTTTAACAAGTGGTGCTGGGAAAACTGGTCAGCCACTTGTAAATGAATGAAACTAGAACACTTCCTAACACCATACACCAAAATAAACTCAAAATGGATTAGAGAGCTAAATGTAAGACCAGATTCTATAAAACTCCTAGAGGAGAACGTAGGCAAAACACTCTCCAACATAAATCACAGCAGGATCCTCCAAGACCCACCTCCCAGAATATTGGAAATAAAAGCAAAAATAAACAAATGGGACCTAGTTAAAATCAAAAGCTTCTGCACAGCAAAGGAAACTATAAACAAGGTGAAAAGACAGCCTTCAGAATGGGAGAAAATAATAGCAAATGAAGCAACTGATAAAGGATTAATCTCCAAAATATACAAGCAGCTCCTGCAGCTCAATTCCAGAAAAATAAGTGACCCAACCAAAAATTGGGTCAAAGAACTAAACAGACATTTCTCCAAAGCAGACATAAAGATGGCTAACAAACACATGAAAAAATGCTCAACATCCCTCATAACCAGAGAAATGCAAATCAAAACCACAATGAGATACCATTTCACACCAGTCAGAATGGCTGCTATCCAAAAGTCTACATGCAATAAATGCTGAAGAGGTTGTGGAGAAAAGGGAACCTTCTTACACTGTTGGTGGGAATGCACACTAGTACAACCACTATGGAGAAGAGTGTGAAGATTCTTCAAAAAACTGGAAATAGAACTGCCATATGATCCAGCAATCACACTCCTGGGCATACACACCGAGGAAACCAGAATTGAAAGAGACATATGTACTCCAATGCTCATTGCAGCACTGTTTATAATAGCCAGGACATGGAAGTTACCTAGATGTCCATCTGCAGATGAATGGATAAGAAAGCTCTGGTACATATACACAATGGAGTATTTTTTCAGCCATCAGAAAGAATGCATTTGAATCAGTTTTAATGAGGTGGATGAAACTGGAGCCTATTATACAGCGTGAAGTAAGCCAGAAAGAAAAACATCAATACAGTATACTAACGCATATATATGGAATTCAGAAAGATGGTAACCTTAACCCTGTATATGAGACTGCAAAAGAGACATAGGTATATAGAACAGTCTTTGGGGTGTGCGAGAGGTTGAAGGTGGGATGATTGGGGAGAACGACATTGTAGCATGTATATAATCATATGTGAAATGAATCACCAGTCCAGGTCCGATGCATGATACAGGATGCTTGGGGCTGGTGCACGGGGATGACCTGGAGGGAGGATATTGGGAACAGGGAGGTGGGAGGGGGGTTCAAGAAAGGGAACACATGTACACCCGGGGCAGATCCGTGTCAATGTATGGCAAAACCAACCAATATATTAATGTAAGGTAATTTGCCTAAAAAATAATTAACTAATTAAAAAAAAAAGAATTCTGCTGTGAAGCCATCTGATCCTGGGCTTTTATTTTGGGGGAGACTTTTTATCACAGCTTCAATTTCAGTGCTGGTAATTGTGTTCTTCATCAGTTCAGTTCAGTTCAGTTCAGTTCAGTCGCTCAGTCGTGTCCGACTCTCCGCGACCCCATGAATCACAGCACGCCAGGCCTCCCTGTCCATCACCAACTCCCGGAGTACACTCAAACTCATGTCCACAGAGTCGGTGATGCCATCCAGCCATCTCATTCTCCGTCGTCCCCTTCTCCTCCCGCCCCCAACCTTTCCCAGCATCAGAGTCTTTTCCAGTGAGTCAACTCGTCTCATGAGGTGGCCAAAGTATTGGAGTTTCAGCTTTAGCATCAGTCCCTCCAATGAACATCCAGGATTGATCTCCTTTAGAATGGACTGGTTGGATCTCCTTGCAGTATAAGGGACTCTCAAGAGTCTTCTCCAACACCACAGTTCAAAAGCATCGATTCTTCGGCGATCAGCTTTCTTCACAGTCCAACTCTCACATCCATACATGACCACGGGAAAAACCATTGCCTTGACTAGACGGACCTTGGTCGGCAAAGTAATGTCTCTGCTTTTTAATATACTATCAAGGTTGGTCATAACTTTCCTTCCAAGGAGCAAGCGTCTTTTAATTTCATGGCTGCAATCAGCATCTGCAGTGATTTTGGAGCCCAAAAAAACAAAGTCTGACACTGTTTCCACTGTTTTTCCATCTATTTCCCATGAAGTGATGGGACCAGATGCCATGATCTTTGTTTTCTGAATGTTGAGCTTCAAGCCAACCTTTTCACTCTCCTCTTTCACTTTCATCAAGAGGCTTTTGAGTTCCTCTTCACTTTCTGCCATAAGGGTAGTGTCATCTGCATATCTGAGGTTATTGATATTTCTCCCAGCAATCTTGATTCCAGCTTGTGCTTCTTCCAGCCCAGCGTTCCTCATGATGTACTCTGCATATAAGTTCTTCATAGTTTCTATTTATTCCTGGTTCAGTTTTGGAAAATTGAACGTTTCTGAGAATCTGTCCATTTCCTCTAGGTTATCAATTTTATTGCCATATAGTTGTTCCCGGGAGTTGGTGATGGACAGGGAGGCCTGGCGTGCTGTGATTCATGGGGTCGCGGAGAGTCAGACACGACTGAGCGACTGAACTGAACTGAACTGAACTGAATACTCTCTTATAATTCTTAGGATTTCTGTATTGTCTGTTGTAACCTCTCCTTTTTCTTTTCTAATTTTGTTGATTTGATTCTTCTCACTTTTTTCTTTAGGAGTCTTGCTAAAGACTTGTCAATTTTCTTTATCTTCTCAAAGAACCAGCTTCTGACTTTATTAATCTTTACTATTGTTTCTTTCATTTCTTTTTCACTTATTTCTGCTCAGATCTTTATGATTCCTTTCCTTCTACTAATTTTGTGATTTTTTTCGTTCTTCTTTTTTCCAGTTGTTTTAGGTGTAAAGTTCAGTTCAGTTCAGTTCAGTCTCTCAGTCGTGTCCGACTCTTTGCGACCCCATGAACCACAGCACGCCAGGCCTCCCTGTCCATCACCAACTCCCGGAGTTCACTCAAACCCATGTCCATCGAGTCGGTGATGCCATCCAGCCATCTCATTCTCTGTCGTCCTTGTCTCCTCCTACACCCAATCCCTCCTAGCACCAGACTCTTTTCCAGTGAGTGAACTCATCGCATGAGGTGGCCAAAGTATTGGAGTTTCAGATTTAGCATAATTCCTTCCAATGAACACCCAGGATTGATCTCCTTTAGAATGGACTGGTTGGATCTCCTTGCAGTCCAAGGGACTCTCAAGAGTCTTCTCCAGCACCACAGTTCAAAAGCGTTAGGTTGTCTATTTGATGCTGTTCTTGTTTCTTGAGGTAGGATTGTATTGCTATAAACTTCCCTTTTAGAACTGCTTTTGCTGCATCCAATAGGTTTTGAGTTGTCATATTTTCACTGTCATTTGTTTCTAGAAATTTTTTTAAATTTCCCTTTTGATTTCTTCAGTAACTTTCTGGTTATTTAGAAATGTGTTGTTTAATCTCCATGTGTTTGTTTTAGTTTTTTTTTTCCTTGTAATTGATACCTAGTTTCATAGTGTTGTGGTAGGAAAAGATATTTAATATGATTTTAATTTTCTTAAATTTACTGAGGTTTGATTTGTGACCCAAGATGTGGTCTATCCTGGAGAATATTCCATGTGCACTTGAGATGAAGGTGTATTCTTCTGCATTTGGATGGAATGTCCTGAAGATATCAATGAGATCCATCTCATCTAATGTATCATTTAAGATTTGTGTATCCTTATTAATTTTCTGCTTTGATGATCTGTTCATTGGTGTGAGTGGGGTGTTAAAGCCTCCTACTATTACTGTGTTACTGTCAATTTCCCCTTTTACGTCTGTTAGTGTTTGTCTTAGGTATTGAGGTGCTCCTATGTTGTGGGTGCATAGATATTTACAATTGCTATGTCTTCCTCTTGGATTGATCCCTTAATCATTATGTAATCTCCTTCCTTATCTCTTGTAATCTTCTTTTAGTTCTATTTTGTCTGATATGAGGATTGCTACTCCAGCTTTCTTTTGCTTCCCATTTGCATGGAATACATTTTTCCATCCTCTCACTTTCAGTCTATATGTGTCTTTAGGTCTGAAGTGGGTTTCTTGTAGACAGCATAATTATGGGTCTTGTTTTTGCATCCATTCAGCCAGTCTATGTCTTTTGGTTGGAGCATTTAATCTGTTTATATTTAATTATTTATATTTAAGTTTATATTTTATTTATAAAATATAAAGTTTATATTATATTTAAGTAAGTATTGATATATATGTTCCTATTGCCATTTTCTAAATTGTTTGGGGTTGATTTTATAGATCTTTTTTCTTCTCTTGTATTTCTTGACTATATAAATCCCTTTGACATTTGTTGCAAATCTGGTTTGGTGGTACTGAATTCTCTTAACTTTTGCTTGTCTGAAAAGTTTTTTATTTCTCCAACAATTTTGAGTGAGATCCTTGCCAGGTACAGTAATCTTGGCTGTAGATTTGTCCCTTTCAGTACTTTAAATATATACTGCCATTCCCTTCTGGTCTGCAGAGTTTCTGCTGAAAGATCAGCTGTGAAGCATATGGGGTTTCCCTTGTATGTTACTTGTTGCTTCTCCCTTGCTGCTTTTAATAATCTTTCTTTGTGTTTATTCTTTGTTTGCTTGATAATTATGTGTCTTACCCTGTTTTCCCTTGGGTTTATCCTGTATGGGACTCTGTGCCTCTTGGACATGACTGACTATTTCCTTTCCCATGTTGGGGAAACTTTCCACTATAATCTCTTCAAAAATTTTCTCATCCCCTTTCTTTTTCTCTTCTTCTTCTGGGACCCCTATAATTTGAATATTGGTGCATTTGATATTGTCCCAGAGGTCTCTGAGACTATCCTCAGTTCTTTTGAACTTTTTAATTTATTCTGCTCTTCAGAAGTTATTTCCACCATCTTATCTTCTAGCACACTGACTCCTTCATCTGCTTCTGCTATTGATTCCTTCTAGAGTATTTTTAATCTCAGTAATTGTGTTGTTTGTCTATGTTTATTCATTATTTTTCTAGCTCTCTGTTAATTGATTAATGCACTTTCTCCATTTTGTTTTCAAGGTTTTTGATCTTTACTATCATTATTCTGATTTTTTTTCAGAGAGTTTGCCTATTTCCTCTTCATTTATTTGGACTTCTGTGTTTCTAGTTTTTTTCTTCATTTGTGTAGTATTTCTCTGCTTTTTCATTATTTTTTTTTAACTTATTGTGTTTGAGGTCTCCCTTTCCCAGACCTCAATGTTGAATTTTTCTTCCTTTTGATTTCTGCCCTCCTAAGTTTGGTCCAATTGTTTGTGTAAGCTCTGTACACGGTTGAGATTTGTGCTGAGTTATTTTTTTGTTTGTTTGTTTGGTTTTCCTCTGATAGGCAAATCTGAGTGAGGTGTTAATACTGTCTGCTGATGATTGTGTTTGTATTTTTTGTTGTTGTTGTTTAGATGAGGCATCCTATACACGGTGCTACTGACAGTTGGGTGATATCAGGTCTTACATTCAACTGGATTCCATTGTGTGAGTTCTCACTATTTGATACTTGCTAGAACATTCAGAAAACTAAGATCAAGGCATCTGGTCAAGGCTATGGTTTTTCCAGTGGTCACGTATGGATGTGAGAGTTGGACTGTGAAGAAAGCTGAGCGCCAAAGAATTGATGCTTTTGAACTGTGGTGCTGGGGAAGACTCTTGAGAGTCCCTTGGACTGCAAGGAGATCCAACCAGTCCATTCTAAAGGAGATCAATCCTGGGTGTTCATTGGAAGGACTGATGCTAAAGCTGAAACTCCAATACTTTGGCCACCTCATGCGAAGAGTTGACTCACTGGAAAAGACTCTGATGCTGGGAAGGATTGGAGGCGGGAGGAGAAGGGGACGACAGAGAATGAGATGGCTGGATGGTATCACCGACTCGATGGACATGAATTTGCGTGAACTCCGGGAATTGGTGATGGACAGGGAGGCCTGGTGTGCTGTGATTCATGGGGTTGAAAAGAGTCAGACACGACTGAGCGACTGAACTGAACTGAACTGAAGGGAACATTTCATGCAAAGATGGGTTTAATAAAGGACAGAAATGGTATGGACCTAACAGAAGCAGAAGATATTAAGAAGAGGTGGCAAGAATACACAGAAGAACTGTACAAGAAAGATCTTCACGACCCAGATAATCATGAAGGTATGATCACCCACCTGGCGCCAGACATCCTGGAATGCGAAGTCAAGTAGGCCTTAAGCATCACTACGAACAAAGCTAGTGGAAGTGACGGAATTCCTGTTGAGCTATTTCAAATCCTGAAAGATGATTCTGTGAAAGTGCTGCATTCAATATGGCAGCAAATTTGGAAAACTCAGCAGTGGCTACAGGACTGGAAAAGCTCTGTTTTCATTCCAATCCCAGGAGAAAGGCAATATCAAAGAATGCTCAAACTCCCGCACAATTGCAGTCATCTCACACACTAGTAAAGTCATGCTCACAATTCTCCAAGCCAGGCTTCAGCAGTCCATTAACTGTGAACTTCCAGATGTTCAAGCTGGTTTTAAGAAAAGCAGAGGAACCAGAGATCAAATTGCCAACATCCGCTGGATCACGGAAAAAGCAAGAGAGTTCCAGAAAAACATCTATTTCTGCTTCATTGACTATGCCAAAGCATTTGACTGTGTGGATCACAATAAACTGTGGAACATTCTGATAGAGATGGGAATACCAGACCACCTGTCCTGCCTCTTGAGAAACCAATATGCTGGTCAGGAAGCAACAGTTAGAACTGGACATGGAACCACAGACTGGTTCCAAATAAGAAAAGGAGTAATTCAAAGTTGTATATTGTCACGCTGCTTATTTAACTTCTATGCAGAGTACATCATGAGGAACACTGGGCTGGATGAAGCACAACCTGGAATCAAGATTGCTGGAAGAAATATCAATAACCTCAGATATGCAGATGACAACCCCCTTATGGCCCAAAGTGAAGCGGAACTAAAAAGCCTCTTTTTGAAAGTGTAAGAGGAGAGTGAAAAAGTTGGCTTGAAGCTCAATATTCAGAAAGCTAAGATCATGGTATCTAGTCCCATTAATTTATGGGAAATAGATGGGGAAACAGTGGAAACAGTGTCAGACTTTATTTTTTTGGGCTCCAAAATCACTGTGGATGCTGATTGCAGCCATGAAGTTAAAAGACGCTTACTCCTTAGAAGGAAAGTTCTGACCAACCTAGATAGTATATTAGAAAGCAGAGACCTTACTTTGCCTACCAAGGTCCGTCTAGTCAAGGATATGATTGTTCTAGTGGTCTTGTATGGATGTGACAGTTTGACTGTGAAGAAAGCTGATTGCCTAAGAACTGATGCTTTTGAACTGTGGTGTTGGTGAAGACTCTTGAGAGTCCCTTGGATTGCAAGGAAATCCAACCAGTCCATTCTAAAGGAGATCAGTCCTGGGTGTTCATTGGAAGGACTGGTGCTAAAGCTGAAACTCCAATACTTTGGCCACCTCATGCGAAGTGTTGAGTCACTGGAAAAGACTCTGATGCTGGGAGGGATTGGAGGCAGGAGGAGAAGGGGACAACAGAGAATGAGATGGCTAGATGGCATCACCCACTCGATGGACATGAGTTTGCGTGAACTCCGGGAGTTGGTGATGAACTGGGAGTCCTGGCGTGCTGTGATCCTTGAGGTCGCAAAGAGTCGGACAGGACTGAGCGACTGAACTGAACTGAACTGTGTGTTCGTTCTCTGGTTGTCTCGCGTCTTGGAGTCAGTGCTCCAGCTCCAAAGTCTCAGGGCTTGCTCTCTCTCTCTCCCCCACCCTCGGGTTCTTAGTCAGTCTCACTTGCTTATAGGGTGCTGCACTGCAGAAGGCTTGCCCCTGGCCCTTCAGAATAGAATTCCTTGTTTGAAAGGGTGATGCCAGCACCTCTGCTAGGGGAGTGAGAGCAGAAACCATGCACAAACAGACACTCAGTTGTATACTGCCTCTTTTTTGGATTCCCTTTTCATTTAGGTCACAACTGTGCTATACAGTAGGTTCTCATGAGTTATCTATTTTATACATAGTAGTGTGTACTGTAGGTCCCAATCTTTTTTAACATTATCACGTTTCTCCAAATTTTTCTAAGGACAGTCATTCCCTTCAGTCAATTCAGTCATGGCCGACATTTTGCAACACCATTGACTGCAGCACGCCAGGCTTCCCTATCCATCACCAGCTCCTGGAGCTTATTCAAACTCATGTCCATCAAGTCAGTGATGTCATCCAAACATCTCATCCTTTGTCATCCCCTTGCCCTACCACCTTCAATCTTTCCCAGTATCAGGGTCTTTTCTAATGAGTCAGTTCTTCGTGTCAGGTTGCCAAAGTATTGGAGCTTCAGCATCAGTCCTTCCAAAGAAGATTCACGACTGATTTCCTTTAGGATGAACTGGTTGGATCTCCTTGGCGTCCAAGGGACTCTCAAGAGTCTTCTCTAGCACCACAGTTCAAAAGCATGAATTCTTCAGGGCTTAGCTTTCCTTATGGTCTAACTCTCACATCCATACATGACTACTGGAAAAACCATAGCTTTGACTAGATACAACTTTGTTGGCACAGTAATGTCTCTGGTTTTTAATATTCTGTCTAGGTTTGTCATAGCTTTTCTTGCACGGAGCAAGTGTCTTGTAATTTCATGACTGCAATCACCATCTGCAGTGATTTTGTTGCCTAAGAAAATAAAGTCTGCCACTGTTTTCACTGTTTCCCAATCTATTTGCCACGAAATGATGGGATCGGGTGCCACAATCTTAGTTTATTTGAATGTTGAGTTTTAAGCCAGCTTTTTCACTCTCCTCTTTCACTTTCATCAAGAGGCTATTCAGTTCTTCTCCGCTTTCTTCCATAAGGGTGGTGGTATCTGCATATTTGAGGTTATTGGTAATTCTACCAGCAATCTTGATTCCAGCTTGTACTTCTTCCAGTCTGGCATTTCGCATGATGTACACTGCATATAAGTTAAATAAACAGGGTGACAGTATACAGCCTTGTCTTACTCCTTTCCCAATTTGGAAGCAGCCCATTGTTCCATGTTTAGTTCTACCTGTTGATTCTTGACATGCATACAGATTTCTCAGGAGGCTAGTCAGGTGGTCTGGTATTCCCATTTCTTGAAGAATTTTCCACAATTTGTTGTGATCTACACAGTCAAAGGCTTTGTCTTAGTCATTGAAAATAAG
Organism: Moschus berezovskii; assembly: GCF_049115385.1. Lineage (NCBI taxonomy): Eukaryota > Metazoa > Chordata > Mammalia > Artiodactyla > Moschidae > Moschus > Moschus berezovskii. The sequence goes on from NC_142488.1 coordinate 104,595,397, forward strand.
TAGATGTTTTTCTGGAATTCCCTTCCCTTTTCTATGATCCGACGGATGTTGGCAATTAGATCTCTGGTTCTTCTGCTTTTTCTAAATCCAGCTTGAACATCTGGAATTTCTTGGTTCATGTACTGTTGAAGCCTGGCTTGGAGAATTTTGAGCATTACTTTGCAAGCATGAGAGATGAGTGCAATTGTGCGGTAGTTTGAACTTTCTTTGGCATTGCTTTCTTTGGAATTGGAATGAAAACTGACCTTTTCCCTTTCTGTGACCACTGCTGAGTTTGTGCAGCACTTTACAGCATCATCTTTTAGGAATTGAAATAGCTTAGCTGGAATTCCATTCTCTCCACTAGCTTTGTTTGTAGTGATGCTTCCTAAGGCCCCCTTACCTTCACATTCCAGGATGTCTGGCTCTAGGTGAGTGGTCACACCATCGTGGCTATCTGGATCATTAAGATTTTTTAATACAGTTCTTCTGTGTATTCTTGCCACCTCTTGTTAATATCTTCTGCTTCTGTTAGTTCCATACCATGTCTGTCCTTTATTGTGCCCATATTTGCCCAAAATGTTCCCTTGGTATCTCTAATTTTCTTGAAGAGGTTTCTAGTCTTTCCCATTCTATTGTTTTCCTCTATTTCTTTTCATTGATCACATAGGAAGGCTTTCTTATCTCTCCCTACTCTTCTTTGGAACTCTGCATTCATATTGGTATATCTATCCTTTTCTCCTTTGTCTTTTGCTTCTATTCTCTTTTCAGCTATTTGTAAGTCCTTCTCACGCAACCACTTTGCCTTTTTGCATTTCTTTTTCTTGGGTATGATCTTGATAACTGCCTCCTGTACAATGTCATGAACCCCCATCCATAGTTCTTCAGGCACTCTGTCTATCAGTTCTAATCTCTTGAATCTGTTTGTCACTTCTACTGTATAATTGTAAGAGATTTGATTTAGGTCATACCTGAATGGTCTAGTGATTTTCCCTACTTTCTTCAATTTCAGTCTGAATTTGGCAATAAGGAGTTTATGATCTGATCCACAGTCATCTCCCCATCTTGTTTTTGCTGACTGTATAGAGCTTCTCCATATTCAGCTGCAAGGAATATAATCAGTCTGATTTCAGTATTGACCGTCTGGTGAAGTCCATGTGTAGAGTCCTCTCTTTTATTGTTGGAAGAGGGTATTTGCTATGACCAGTTAATTCTCTTGGTGCATTTAAAAGGACATTAGTAAATTTCTAACCGAACTCCAGTATGATGTTATTTGCAAATGTTGTTCCTACATAATCCTGGGGAAGTGAGCTTCTTACAGGCACTGCTTCAGTCCTAAAAACTCTTTTTGTTCTTCATGTACTACTTAAGATTAAGGCATTTTTCCTGTTTTCAATTTTTTTTCAGTTAAGAAATGCTTATAAAATGTCAAATAATAGAAGAAACTAAAACTTTTTGTACCAGTGAAATACTGCCAACCAGATGTATCTACCACATTTTACATGCTGTTTCACAGTCTGCTTTTTCATACATCATTGTGTTGTGGACATTGTTTCTAGTCAATGAATTTTACTCACTGAATAAAACAGCATAATTTGTTAATAGACCAAGCATGAGTATTCATTTTCTTTTTTAAAAAATTTAATTTCTTTATTTTAATTGGAGGCTAATTACTTTACATTATTGTATTGGTTTTGCCATACATTGACATGAACCTACCCCGGGTGTACATGTGTTCCCCATCTTGAACCCACCTCCCTCCACATCCCATCCCTCTGGTTCATCCAAGTACACCAGCCCCGAACATCTTATATCATGCATCGAACCTGGACTGGCGATTCATTTCACATATGATAATATACATGTTTCAATGCCATTCTCCCAAATCATCCTACCCTCGCCCTCTCCCACAGAGTCCAAAAGACTGTTCTATACATCTGTGTCTCTCTTGCCATCTCGTATTCAGGGTTATCATTATCATCTTTCTAAATTCCATATATATGCGTTAGTATACTGTATTGGTGTTTTTCTTTCATACACACTCACCAATGATAGATCTTTAAATTTTTGGTTTTACTGTTTCTTCTTTGTCAGCCTAATAGGAGACAAATGATATTTCTTAGCTGGGTTTTTGTTTGTTTTAATTAGATTTTTTGTTTTGTCTTTCACTTGGTCAAAGATATTTTTATATATTTATTGACAAACTTTGGTTTTGCTATGAGTTGTCTTTACCAGAGTTTTGCAAATATTTCGATCAGAACATTCATCTTCTATATTCATAAGAACTTTTTAATACAACCTATTGTTTTACATAAATGTTATAAATATTTACCTCTTTGTCAGTTCCTATGAAATAAGGTGCTGAGGAACAGTGACTGTGAAAAGTAAAACCATCATGCAGCCTTCAGTATGTGCCAGGCACTGTTTTAAGTTAATTACGTGGATTAGTTCATGTAGTCCTGTCTATAAGTCTACTATTATTATCCCTATTTTCCCATGATTAAAATGAGATACAAAGGAGGTATATGATTTAACCAAGGTTCTACAAGCAGTGGCCCTGTTGGTATTTGAAAAAAAGATGCCTGGCTACCCTCCATGCTCTTTATCACAGTCAATGATAAAATCAGACACTAATTAAAGACAGAAGGATTTATTTGGTAATACTATTACAATAGGGAAAAAGCTTCAGCATGAACTGAATTCAATTTGTGCAAAAGCAACTGGGCACTTTAAATGGATAATGAGGGAATGGAAAGGAAGTATAGTGGAGGCTTGAATAGTGTCCAAATAGTGGAAATTTACAAAAAGTGGAAAAGTGGGTTGGTTAATGTAATTGCCATCTTTGTCTGTTACTCGGCACTTATCAGAGTTAAGCTCCTATCATCTCACTGAGATTCAGAGATAGGAGTCCTATCTTCAGGTGTTAGCTGCAACAAACAGTAAATTCTTCTGGCAGCCTTGAGCTTTCCCAGGCAGGAACTTAAGGGGGATGGAGTCATCATCCTAGAGATGCAACTTTGAGTTGGTAGCAACTATGCTAGTGTTTTTCCAATTCTTTCAATGGGTAAAAGGTGTGGACAGACATCACTTATGCAGTTTTTGTATGCTAAGGTTGAGACCAAATTAATAAGAAGGCTTAGAGAAGCCTGACTAGAGTTTGGCATGGCAAGGTTTTTTTCTGACAACCAATTAAAATTCCAATCACAATTCATGCTTACAATCTTGGTTCGGATAAAGACTGACATTTTACACTGTGATAAACCATATATCCCAGGTGGTGCTGGTGGTAGAGGATACGCCTGCCAATGTAGGAGATGCAAGAGACACAGGTTCAATTCCTGGGTCGGGAAGACCCCCTGGAGTAGGAAATGGCAACCCACCCCTATATTTTTGTCTAGAACATTCCATGGAAAGAGGAGCCTGGAGGAGCAGAAGAGCCTGATGGGCTACAGTTCATGGGGCCACAAAGACTTAGATGCGACTGAGCACACAAACCATATGTAACTAAGTTTAAGCACAGTTCAGTGCAGTAGGTACATTCAGATAGTTGTGCAACCCTCACCACTACCCATATCTAGAACACTTTTATCATCCGAAACTGAAACTTTGTACCTAATAAGCAATAACTCATTATTTTTTCCTCCTCTCAGTACCTGATATCCTCTGTTCTTATTTTCTTTCTCTATAAATTAGACTGGCTCAGCTGGTAAAGAATCTGCTTGCAATGTCAGAGACCTGGATTCGATCCCTGGATTGGGATGATCCCTTGGAGAAGGGAATAGCTACCCACTACAGTATTCTGGCATGGAGAATTTCATGGACTATATAGTCCATGGGGTTTCAAAGAGTTGGACATGACTGAGTGACTTTCACTTTTCATAATTTAGACTATTCTAGGTAGGTCTATTACTCGAATCATATACTTGTCCTATTGTGTCTGGCTTTACTTAGCATGTCTTCATTAATATTGTAGCATGTGTCAGAATTTTGGTCCTTTTTAAAGCTAAATAATATTCCATTTTATGTATACACCACCTTGATTTGTCCATTCATTCATGGATGGACACTTGGGTTGTTTTCACCTTTTGACTGTTGCAAATAATGCTACTGTGAACATGGGTGTACAATATGTTTGAGTGTCTGTTTTCATTTCTGGGGGAATATAACCAGAAGTGGAAATGCTGGATCATATAGCTTTTCTTTTTTTTAATTGAAGCAGTTATATATAGTATGTGTATATATTTTTATGTGTATATATATTTTTTTTTCTTTAGATTCGTTTCCCTTATAGGTTATTGCAAAATTTGGGGTATAGTTCCCTGTACTATACCACAGGTTTTTCTTGGTAATGTGTTTTATATATATATATATATTAATAATGTTGTTTATATGCTGATCCCAAACTCCTAGTTTATCCTTCATTTACTTCTTTGGAGACAAAATGTTTGGCTTCTATGTTTGTGGGTATATTTCTATTTTGTAAATAAGTTCATTGTGTATCTTTTTTTTTGATTCCACATATAAATAATAGCATGTGATATTTGTCTTTGTCTGGCTTCATTTAGTATGATAATCTCTAGGACCATCCATGTTGCTACAAATGGCATTATTTCATTCTTTTTAATGGATGAGTAATAGTCTGTTGTGTGTGTGTGTGTGTGTGTGTGTGTGTGTGTCCTTTATCCATTCATTTGTTGATGGACGTTTTAAGTTGCTTCCATGTCTTGACTATTGTATATGGTACTACAGATAACACTGGTGTGCATGTATCATTCTGAATGATAGCTTTCGTATGTCTAGCATAAAAATAATCACGATGATGTGCTCAATGACCTAGAGCCAGACATCCTGCAATGTGAAGTCAAGTGGGCCCTAGAGAGCATCACTACGAATAAAGCTAGTGGAGGTGATGGAATTCCAGTTGAGCTATTTCAAATCCTGAAAGATGATGCTGTGAAAGTGCTGCACTCAATATGCCAAAAAATTTGGAAAACTCAGCAGTGGCCACAGGACTGGAAAAGGTCAGTTTCATTCCAATCCCAAAGAAAGGCAGTGCCAAAGAATGCTCAAACTACCACACAACTGCACTCATCTCACACGCTAGTAAAGTATGGGGGAACTCATGTACACCCGGGGTGGATTCATGTCAATGTATGGCAAAACCAACCAATATAATATTGTAAAATAATTAGCCTCCAATAAAAATTTTAAAAAAATTATCTAAGAAAGGCTTCAGCAATACGTGAACCATGAACTTCCAGATGTTCAAGCAGGTTTTAGGAAAGGCAGAGGAACCAGAGATGAAATTACCAACATCTGCTGGATCATGGAAAAAGCAAGAGAGCTCCAGAAAAACATCTATTTCTGCTTTATTGAATATGCCAAAGCCTTTGACTGTGTGGATCACAATAAACTGTGGAAAATTCTGAAAGAGATGGGAATACCAGACCACGACCTGCCTCTTGAGAAACCTATATGCAGGTCAGGAAGCAACAGTTAGAACTGGACATGGAACAACAGACTGGTTCCAAATAGGAAAAGGAGTACGTCAAGGCTGTTTATTGTCATCCTGCTTATTTACTTTATATACAGAGTACATCATGAGAAACGCTGGGCTGAAAGAAACACAAGCTGGAATCAAGATTGCCAGGAGAAATATCAATAACATCAGATATGCAGATGAAACCACTTTTATGGCAGAAAGTGAAGAAAAACTAAAAAGCATCTTGAGGAAAGTGAAAGAGGAGCGTGAAAAAGTTGGCTTAAAACTCAACATTCAAAAAACTAAGATCATGGCATCCGGTCCCAACACTTCATGGCAAATAGATGGGGAAACAGTGGAAACAGTGTCAGACTTTATTTTTGGGGGCTCCAAAATCACGGCAGATTCTGATTGCAGCCATGAAATTAAAAGACGCTTACTTCTTGGAAGGAAAGTTATGACCAACCTAGATAGCATATTAGCATATTGCCAACACTGGTCCGTCTAATCAAAGATATGGTTTTTTCAATGGTCATGTATGGATGTGAAAGTTGGACTGTGAAGAAAACTGAGAGCCGAAGAAGTGATTTTTTTAAAAATTTATTTATTTTAATTGGAGGCTAATTACTTTACATTATTGTATTGGTTTTCCAAACATTGACATAAATCTGTCCCGGGTGTACATGTGTTCCCCATCTTGAACGCCCCTCCCACCTCCTTCCCCATCCCATCCCTCTGGTTCATCCCAGTGCACCAGCCCCATGCATCCTATATCATGCATTAAACCTGGACAGGCGATTTGTTTCACATATGATAATATACGTGTTTCAATGCCATTCTCCCAAATTACCCCACCCTTGCCCTCTCCCACAGAGTCCAAAAGACTTTTCTATACATCTGTGTCATATCCACAATGGAGTATTACCCAGCAATTAGAAAGAATACATTTGAATCAGTTCTAATGAGGTGGATGAAACTGGAGCCTATTATACAGAGTGAAGTAAGCCAGAAAAAAAAAAAAAAAACACCAATACAGTATACTAACGCATATATGTGGAATTTAGAAAGATGATAACGATAATCCTGTTTATGAGACAGCAAAAGATAATTGGTGCTTTTGAACTGTGGTGCTGGAGAAGACTCTTGCGAGTCCCATGGACTGTAGGAGATCCAACCAGTCCATCCTAAAGCAGACCAGTCCTGGGTGTTCATTGGAAGGACTGATGTTGAAGCTGAAACTCCAATACTTTGGCCACCTCATGCGAAGAGTTGGCTCATTGGGAAAGACCCTGATGCTGGGAGGTATTGGGGGAAGGAGGAGAAGGGGACAACAGAGGATGAGATGGCTGGATGGAGTCACTGACTCAATGCACATGAGTTTGGGTGAACTCCGGGAGTTGGTGATGGACAGGGAAGCCTGGTGTGCTGCGATTCATGGGGTCGCAAGAGTCAGACACAACTGAGCGACTGAACTGAATTGAACTAGGAGTGAAATAGTTGGATCATACGGTAGCTCTAACTTTAGTTTATTAAGGAACCTCCATACTGTTCTCCATAGTGGCTGTGCCCATTTACATCCCCACCAACAGTATAGGAGCATTCCTTTTTATCGACATCATATCCAGCATTTATTATTTTAAGACATTTTTACACTGTTGGTGTTGGCTATTATGACTGGAATGAGGTAATAACTCATTGTAGTTTTGATTTTTTACTTAGTGATGTTCAGAATTTTTTCATATGCCAGCCGGCAATCTGTAGGTTTGCATTTCATGCAAAGATGGGCACAATAAAGGACAGAAATAGTATGGACCTGAGAGAAGCAGAAGATATTAAGAAGTTGTGGCAAGAATATGCAGAAGAACTATACAAAAAAATCTTAATGACCCATATAACCACGATGGTGTGATCACCTAGAGCCAGACATCCTGGAATGCAAAGTCAAGTGGGCTTTAGGAAGCATCACTATGAACAAAGCTAGTTGAAGTGATGGAATTCCAGTTGAGCTATTTCAAATCCTGAAAGATGATGCTGTGAAAGTGCTGCATTCAATATGCCAGCAAATCTGGAAAACTCTGCAGTGGCCATAAGACTGGAAAATTTCTGTTTTCATTCCAATCCCAAAGAAAGGCAGTGCAAAAGAATGCTCAAACTACTATTCAATTGCAGTCATCTCACAGGCTAGCAAAGTAATGCTCAAAATTCTCCAAGCCAGGTTTCAGCAGTATGTGAACTGTGAATGTCCAGATGTTCCATCTGGATTTTAAAAGGCAGAGGAATCAGAGATTAAATTGCCACCATCCACTGGATCATAGAAAAGGCAAGAGAATTCCAGAAAACTACCTACTCTTGCTTCACTGATTACACTAAATCCTTAGAGTATGAGTATCACAACAAACTATGGAAAATTCTTCAAGAGATGGGAATACGAGACCACCTGACCTGCCTCTTGACAAATCTGTGTGAAGGTCAGGAAGGAACAGTTAGAACCAGACATGGAACAACAGACTGGCTCCAAATTGGGAAAGGAGTATATCAGGGCTGTATATTCTCACCTTGCTTATTTAACTTATGCAGAGTACATGATATGCAATGTGAGGCTGGATGAAGCACAAGCTGGAATTAAGACTGCCAGGGAAATATCAATAACCTCAGATATGCAGGTCACACCACTCTTATGGCAGAAAGCAAAGAGGAACTAAAGAGCCTCTTGATGAAAGTGAAAGAAAAGAGTTAAAAAGCTGGCTTAAAACTCAACATTAAAAAGACTAAGATCATGGTATCTGGTCCCATCACTTCATGGCAAATGGGGAAACAGTCGAAACGGTGACAGACTTTATTTTCTTGGGCTCCAAAAATCACTGCAGATGGTCACTGCAGCCATGAAAGTAAAAGATGCTTGCTCCTTGGAAGAAAAGCTATGATAAACCTAGACAGCATATGAAAAAGCAGACATTACTTTGACAATAAAGGTTTGTCAAATCAAAGCTATGGTTTTCATAGTAGTCATGTATGGATGTGAGAGTTGGACTATAAAGAAAGTTGAGTGCCAAAGAACTGATGCTTTTGAACTGTGTTGTTTAAGAAGACTCTTGAGAGTCCCTTGGACAGTAAGGAGATCCAACCAGTAATCCTATAGGAAATCAGTACTGAACACTCATTGGAAGGACTGATGCTAAAGCTGAAACTTCATTACTTTGGCCTCCTGATGGAAAGAACCAACTCATTGGAAAAGGTCCTGTTGCTGGAAAAGACTGAAGGCAGGAGGAGCAGGGGACAACAGAGGATGAGATTGTTGGATGCATCACTGAGTCGATGGACATGAGCTTGAGCAAGCTCCAGAAGTTGGTGATGGACAGGGAGGGCTGGTGTGCTGCAGTCCATAGGGTCGCAAAGGGTCAAACACGACTAAACAACTGAACTGACTGTTGGCAATCTGTATGTATTCTTTAGGGGAATGTCTCTTTAACTCTTCTGCACATCTTTTGATTGGACTGTTTGGTTTTGTGTTTCCCTGGTGGCTCAGATAGTAAAGAATCTGCCTCTAATATGGGGGACCCAGATCTGATATCTGGTCAGGAAGATCCCCTGGAGAATGGGATGGCTACATACTCCAGTAACCTTGCCTGGAGAATTCCATGAACAGAGGAGCCCGGCTAGCTACAGTCCATGGGATCGCAAAGAGTTGGACACAACTGAGTAACTAACATTTGTTTGTTTTTGTGATATTGAGCTGTATGAGTTGTCTATATACTGTGGAAATAATTCCTTGTTAGAGGCATCGTTAGCAAATACCTTCTCCCATTCTCTAGGCTGTCTTCTCATTTTGTTTATGGTTCCCTTTGCTGTGCAAAAGCATTTAAATTTAATTAGATCCCATTTACTTATTTTAGTTTATTTTATTGAAATATAGTTGTTTTACAATGTTAGTTAGTACTGTACAGCAAAGAAATTATTTATATATATATTATTTTTCATATTTTTCCATTATGGTTTATCCTAGTGTTTTTGCTGTTATTCTTGTTGTTATTATTTCCATCACTGTAAGAGATGGGTCCAAATAGACATTGCTGTGATTTATGTCAAAGAGTGTTCTGCTTATGTTTTCCTCTGGGAGTTTTATAGTATCTGGTCTTTCTTTTAGATCTTTAATCCATTTTGAGTTTGTTTTTGTATATGGTGTTAGAGAATGTTCTAATTTCATTCTTTTACAAGTGGCTGTTTTTTTCCAGCTTCACTTATTGAAGAGACTGCGTTTTCTCTGTTGTGTATTCTTATCTCCTTCATTAATGGAATAACTGACCATAAATGCATGGGTTTATTTCTGAGCTTTCTATCCTGTTCCACTCATCTATGCGTTTGCTTTTGTGCCAGTACCATACTGTTTTGATCACTGTAGCTTTATACTATAGTTGGAAGTCAAGGAGCCTGATTCCTCCAGCTTTATTTTACTTTCTCAAAATTGCTTTGGCTAGGTTCCTTTTCGTTTCACTACAAAATATATATTTTTTTGCTCTTGTTCTGTAAAAAATGCATTGGTAGATTGATAGGGATTGCATTGAATCTTCAGATTGCCTTAAGTTTTATAGTCTTTTTTTTTAAATATTGAAAAAGAAGTAAAACTGTCACTGTTTGCAAAGGAAATTATACTGTATAGAAGTCTGTTGCATTTCTATACACTAATTATGAAATATAAGAAAAAGAAATTAAGGAACACTATCATTTATTATCATGTCTAAAAGGATAAAATACCTAGGAATAAACCAACTCAATGGACATGAGTTTGAGTGAACTCCGGGAGTTGGTGATGGACAGGGAGGCCTGGCATGCTGTGATTCATGGGGTCGCAAAGAGTCGGACACAACTGAGTGACTGAACTAAACTGAACTGAAAGGGAGGGAAAGACTTGTACTCCAGAAACTATGAGATAGTGATAGAAGATATTGAAGGAGATACAAACAGGAAGATATACTGTGTTCTTGGATTGGAAGAATAAATAGTGATCAGATAGCATTTTTAGCAGACACATATAAAACATATCTAACATTGGTGAATCCAAGGTTTTCTATGGTAGAATGAAAGGGGACTACCCCAGGTATTTGGCTGAATTTGCCCCAGGAAGAAGGCTTCAAAGAACAGCCTGGTAGCTTTAAAGCTGCTAATGATATTGAAATGACAAAATTTTTACCAATGCATCCTGTTTACTTACATCTTTTATCAATTTTGATGATGGAATTCAAGTTGAGCTATTTCAAATCCTAAAAGATGATGCTGTGAAAGTGCTGCACCCAATATGCCAGCAAATTTGGAAAATTCAGCAGTGCAACAGGACTGGAAAACATCAGTTTTCATTCCAATCCCAAAGAAAGGCAGTGCCAAAGAATGCTCGAACTACCACAAGGTTGTATTCATCTCACATTCTAGTAAAGTAAATCTCAAAATTATCCAAGGCAGGCTTCAACAGTACGTGAACTGTGAACTTCCAGATGTTCAAGCTGGATTTAGAAAAGGCAGAGGAACCAGAGATCAAATTGGCAAATCTGTTGGATCATCGATAAAGCAAGAGAGTTCCAGACAAAAAATATCTATTTCTGCTTTAATGACTGCCAAAGTCTTTGATTGTGTGGACCGCAACAAACTTTGGAAAATTCTTAAAGAGATGGGAATACCAGACCACCTGACCTGACTCTTGAGAAATCTGTATGCAGGTCAGGAAGCAACAGTTAGAATTGGACATGGAACAACAGACTGGTTCCACATTGGGAAAGGAGTACATCAACGCTGTATATTGTAACCCTGCTTATTTAACTAATATGCAGAGTACATCATGAGAAATGCTGGGCTGGATGAAGCACAAGCTGGAATCAAAATTGCCAAGAGAAATGTCAATAACCTCAGATATTCAGATGACACCACCTTTATGTTAGAAAGCAAAGAAAAATAAAGAGCCTCTTGGTGAAAGTGAAAAAGGAGAGTGAAAAAGATGGCTTAAAACTCAATATTCAGAAAACTAAAATCATGGCATTTGGTCCCATCACTTCATGGGAAATAGATGGGGAAACAGTGGAAACCATGACAGACTTTATTTTTTGGGCTCCAAAATCACTGCAGATGGTGATTGTAGCCATAAAATTCAAAGATGCTTGCTCATTGGAAGAAAAGTTATGACCAACCTAGACAGCATATTGAAAAGCAGAGACATTACTTTTCCAACAAAGGTCCGTCTAATCAAAGCTATGGATTTTCCAGTAGTCATGTATGGATGTGAGAGTTGGACTATAAAGAAAGCTGAGCACCGAAGAATTGATGCTTTTGAACTGTGGTGTTGGAGAAGACTCTTGAGAGACCCTTGGGCAGCAAGGAGATCCAACCAGTCCATCCTAAAGGAAATCAGTCCTGAATCTTCTTTGGCAGGACTGATGCTGAAGCTCAAACTCCAATACTTTGGCCACCTGATGCGAAGAACTAACTCATTTGAAAAGACCCTGATGCTGGGAAAAATTGAAGGTGGGAGGAGAAGGGGACAACAGAGAATGAGATGGTTGGATGGCATCACTGATTCAATGAACATGAGTTTGAGTAAATCCTGGGAGTTGGTAATGGGCAGGGAGGCCTGGCATACTGCAGTCCATGGGGGCGCAAGGAGTTGGACACAATGTGCAACTGAACTATGAAATTCTTTTATTGTTACTTTTAAAAGGCTTCCTTGATAACTCAGTTCATAATAATCTGCATGCAATGCAGGAGACCCTGGTTCAATTCCTGGGTCGGGAACATCCCCTTCAGAAGGGGTAGGCTACCCATGCCAGTATTTTGGACTTCCCTTGTGACTCAGCTGGTAAAGAATCTGTGTGCAATGTGGGAGACCTGGGTTTGATCCCTGGGTTGGGAAGATAAAATTTTATACAATTTTTACACTTACGTTCCATTTACAGTTATTATATTGCCTATAGTCACCGTGTTTTACAATATATCCTTTAGCCTATCTTACACATAATAGTTTGTACCTCCCAGGCTCCCACCCCTATATTACCCCTCCCCCAACTGATAACCACTAGTTTGTTCTCTTTATCTATGAGTCCGCTTCATTGTTTTCTACTATGAAATTCTTAATTCCCCTGGCTATGTCTGCAGGTTAGGAAAATCAACTCTTGATGGTACAATTGCAGAACTGAAAATACTGAGTATGAAAGATATAAGGACTCCACACATCATGCATGTTATATGACAATCTGACACTACTGAATTCAGACATGCAGAGTGATGGTGAAGAACAGAATAAAGTTTTGCAGGATGTGGGAGATGAAAATCAGTGAGGCCTAAGAGCCAACGAGAAAAACCATCCCTGGACACCCTATTCCTTTCCATCATGTTGCCTAGGAAATTACTCACTATCATTGAGAACCACCAATTCTGACTTCCACATTTGGTTTCAGAATTTAGGTTCTGCCCTTTAAAAAAAATAAAACAGTTTCAAATGTTCTTAAAGGCAAGGATGAATTTCTGTGGGCTTTACTGATTCCAACTTTTAGGATCTTTAAAACATATGATTCAGTTCAGTTCAGTCATTCAGTCATGTCTGAATTTGCAACCCCATGGACTGTAACACACCAGGCCTCCATGTTCATCACCAACTCCCAGGGTTTACTCAAACTCATGTCCATTGAGTCAGTGATGCCATCCAACCATCTGATCCTCTGTCATCCCCTTCTCCCCCCACCTTCAATCTTTCCCAGCATCAGAAATGAGTCAATTCTTTGCATTAGAGGGCCAAAGTATTGGAGTTTCAGCTAAAGCATCAGTCCTTCCAAAGAAGATTCAAGACTGATTTCCTTTAGGATGGACTGGTTGGATTTCCTTGCAGTCCAAGGGACTCTCAGGGGTCTTCTCCAACACCACAGTCCAAAAGGATCAATTCTGCGGTGCTTAGCTTTCTTTATAGTCCAATTCTCACATCCATACATGATTACCGTAAAAACTATAACTTTGACTAGATGGACCTTTGTGGGCAAAATAATGTCTTGTTTAATAAGCTGTCTAGGTTGGTTATAACTTTTCTTCCAAGGAGCAAGCATCTTTTAATTTGACATAGGATTACATAGAGGCTTTTTCAGCATTACTGTATCATTTGCCAGTTGTGACAAGATTGCCATTAGAAACGGAAATTACATCCAAAAGCAATTAGACTTCTAGGTGATGCAAGTATCTAAGAGGTTAATCACACGCATAAGTGGTATCATTTTTCCTTTTTCTAATTGTTTAAATTGAATTTTATACCAATGTTTAAAATTAATTGGGTGTTAGCTTGAGGTGATTAAAGGTCCTTTGGGGAATTTGTTGTAATGGTTTTACTAAAACCTGCTTCAAACTCTGCTGAATTGTTGCTGAAAAGCGTGATGCCAATAATCTATGGCTGCTCTTTCTTGCCTGCTTTTACTCTCCCTCTGAAGCAGGTTGGCATTGAAGGTGGTATGGAAAAACCTGCATGTGTGTTAGATTCTTTGTTTCTTTGCCTTTTCTTTTCACGGAGAAAATGAGTACCTCAGCCATTCAAACCGTTAATATAGATCTTACTGAACCACATTATGGACTTAATTTTAAACTTAAATAAAGCAAACTGTAAAGTGTCCCACATTATTGCACCTACATCCTTTGTACTTCTAAAATAAAATCTCTAGTCAAATATATAAATAAGTAGGTAAGTAAGACAAATGAGGAGACAGTGTTTACCCTCTGTTCCTGCTTTTGGATGTGGTTATATAATGACATGATGTGGGATGATACGATAGCCAAGTGACCATGAGAGAAAAAAACTGAGGACAAAAGTCTTCCTTCTGAGTATGATCATGTGAAAGGACACAAAGGGCCCAGATCCTTGTGGATATCACTGAACCACTGTACCAACTGTGAAGTGAAGTGAAGTGGCTCAGTCATGTCTGACTCTTTGTGACCCCGTGGACTGTAGCCCGCCAGGCTCCTCCATCCATGGGATTCTCCAGGCAAGAATACTGGAGTGGGTTGCCATTTCCTTCTCCAGGGGATCTTCCTGACCCAGGGATCGAACCCAGATCTCCCTCATTGCAGGCAGATGCTTTAACCTCTGAGCCACCAGGGAAGCCACCAGGGAAGTACCAACTGAGGAGGAGCCTATTTCAAAGGAAAAAGCCACAAACAAATGAAAAATCGACACCTATTGGTTGGGTTGAAACACCTATTTTTAAATCATGTATTCTTTTACTTGTTGCCAAAAATATCTTAATGCTTCAACAAGTAAACTTTTTCTTATGTCTGGGTATATATAATATTCCTTCACCTCAAGTTATATATAAGGGATATCTTTGTGAGTGTGTGCACTTTATTATTATTATTATTTTGCCATTATAGACTTTTCTTGTGATAGTGAAGCCTTTTGCTTTGTAGACTCAGGACTTTTGTTATTTCTAGAAGATTTCCTCCTTCTATACTTGTGAATATTTTTGTTGTTGCTGTATCTGTTTTCTTTCATTTCATTAGACATATCAGTTATCTAGATTTTTGAATCCCCGTTTTATGAATATCCGTTTTTTTTCTTAATGAGTTTTCTTCTTTGTCCCTTTATACATTATTTGTTATGTACTTGTTCCTGTCTTCCATTCCAGTAGCTTAGTTTTTACCAATAAAAAAATGGGCAATTTTCTACTTTAATTGCATTTCAACATTACAATCATATTTTCTCAATTTGTTTCCTAGCCAACATAATACTCTCAGTTGTCCATTCAGTTTGAGAAATGGAGTTTTTTCATATTTCATTCTGCTTATATCCCAACAAATTATACTGGCCTTTCTGTAGTTGATTCTTAATATATTCTATTAATTTCATTCAAAATGTTTTATATCTAGATGACACTTCTCAGAGTTGTGTTATATGATTGAGATATTATCTTAATTACAAAGATACTTCAATCTATTTTTAGCCATTTGAAGTCCCCTTTTGGGAAGGAGAGATCTGATGAACCTGAATTTATACCAGTTTTTTTTTCCCCCTTGGAATGTAGCCTACTCTCTACTTTGGTTATTTTATGGTCATAATTAGCCTTTTGTCCATAAACAAATTGAAGTTTTCTTGGCTAATACTTTAGAATCTTTGAATCTTACTTTTACATACCATCCTTAGTTTAGCTTACACTAAATAGCTCTAAGAAGTAAATCTAAAAGTGTAAACTAGAATATTATTTAGTCTCAATATATTTTTATTATACTTTCCCAATTTTTACATGGCTTTGAAATTAATATTTTTACAGTTTCACATGAGAGTAGAAGCTGGTATTCTTGTCCATGGATACTTTCTCTGTCTTTGTTTACACCATTTAATGGTTTATGGGGTAATGTTTAGTAAACCAATGTAATTGAAAATCACAACCAAAACAAATATCCTTTTTGCTTCACACAGTCACCTTGTAAGATCATACACATTATTGACATTGCTGCCAATCTGGGTGGATTTCAGTTTTGGGAGCTGTTGTCAGAGTCAGTTGATGTATCATATAAGGAAATAACTCATTATCGTATAATTACACTTCAGATCTTAAATAGTAATATGAAATCTGTTTTCTAAGCTCTTTTCCTTGACATTTTTTAATATAATTTACACCTTTATGTTTTATGTTCCTACTTGTGCTAGCATTTTCTCCTCTGCCATCTAGGGCAGTGTTTTAAAAATGATTAAATATTCTTTAATCATAAGAACAAATAATGCCATGTACTACTGTATGGAAATTAATGTAAATCACAAATATAAATTTTTAATGTTAAAAATTTTTATTTCTACATTAGTGATATCTTACATAGAATAATAAGTATGTTCCTTGAACAGAGAGCAGTACGCTTTTTAGTTCCAGCTGAAAAATACCAAAGAGAGTTTGCATCAAGGGAGATATTTCACATTAATGTCATAGTGTAGATTTTTACGTTCCATTTGAATTATACTTGGAGATCCAAGCCAACAAGCAAAAATACTGAGGTTTTCTCTGTGTTTACTTCAACTTTCCTTCATTCCTTCCTTTCTCCATCCATTCATTCCTTCCTCCCTCCATTTTCTCAATCTCTCCCTCCCTCCTTCCATATAAAGTGAAGGGAAATAATTCTCTCCCTCCCTCTCTTTTTTCCTTTCTTGTCACATCCTTTTATGATATCAGTATATTCATTGTAAATATTTCTTGAAAATAACATGTGGTTATAAATTAATCTTCTGTTTAGAAAATGTGAATTAAAATGATGTATACTTTTGGAGTGTAAGAGCAATAGGGCATCATAGAATATTTGTGTACATACTGTGATTAAGAATAGAAAAAAGACTGTTAAGGTGAGTGTGATAACCCAGGTAGGCTCAATTTCAAAGCTAGTGGTGGAAGGGTAGGTAAACAAGTAAACTGGGGATGATTCGCTGACAAAACCAGAAGACTAATTCCTGAAAGGGACAATTATCAGTTTAAATTAAAATATTCAATCAAATGTGGTTAAATAGTGCTTGAGCTTGGCTGGCAGTGAAGTCCTAGAGAATCTGATCTGAGTGAAAGTCACAGAAACAAGAGTCTTCAGAAAGTGGTGGTTGACAATTTAAGATTTATTGTAACAAGATAGGTCTGTAAGTGGTATATTCAATTTTGAACAAAAACCTTGCAAATGGAGGAAATATAGAGAAAGGCAATTGGCAACATGTAGAAAGTATATTAAGGCATCAAGGCATCAAACATGCTCCAGAATCTAGTATTTAGAATACAAACAAGACTTCAGTTCCAGTGAATAATCAGAAACCAAGACTTGATTTGTTTAGTAGCACAAATTGGATACATATGGTTTAAAAGAGACATTTAGGGATATTGGGTATTCAACTTAGAGTAGTAGGAATAATTCAAAATATCATTCAGTGACAGACATGTCTCCTTATGTACAGTTTGCCTTGGTCAGGGTTGACTCCTGATCCTGTAGTGTGATGATATAAGTGCATACAAATGAGCAATACTAAGAGAGGATTATGAGATATGTGAGTTCCTGGGTTCTTAATCTCTCCACTTTTTTACCCTGTATATCTTAGAATTTTATCATAATCATTAGTAGGTGGGTATTTACTTGATATACTAGCTTCACACAGAGCATTACATGATGAGTTTTAATTAAATATTATATTCTGTGTAATATATCTTTACAAGGCTGGCTAGAGGCCGAATTGTAGAGGAAGTAAAGTTTTTATTGAGAGCTTTTTCATCCTGAGATGGCCTCCCTGTCTCTGGGTGCTTGGGTATTCTCAAGGCAGAACACCACTTGGAAATGGAGGCAAACTGAATTTTTTAGTCAACTGAATACTGAATTCAGTTCTCAAAGTTTATCTCAAGCAAAATTGGGAAGTATGTCAAGTTGGTCCTCTGTTCATTCCATCTCTTCATCCTGTCAGTTGGTATTCACAAACAGACCCCTGCTGACCCTTCTCTCTTCCTCTACTTCCCTTACATTTTACTAGACTAAGATGTCACTTTAGAGCTCTCACCACATTTTTTCATTCAATCCATTGTCAACAATTTCTCAGGACACTTGCTTCCTGCATAATGACATCAAATTGACAAATAAATCCCTACAGTATGGTTACTAATATGTTTCTCCTCTAGTGTAATGGAATAGCTAATCCAGTCAAAATATTCTTAAAAAGAAACTTCTGAGCTTTCAATGTCATAGCTTATAGGCAGCTACCCATCCTACATGATTTGTCCTTAGAGCGTACTCGAATAGAACCCAAAAATATCAAGAAAATGAATCAGTGTTTTGAATATAACTATAAAAAGTTAGAGATGGAAAACTAGTGAATAGTTTATTGCAGGTCTATAAATAATAGCATCAGCTTCTCAATTCAAGGAAAAATAATTTTTTTCATTTTGATGTTTATGAAAAATGAATGACTTTTATACATGCTGATATATTTTTGTGGTCTACCTTCTTCCATCCACTAATGTTTAATTGGATTACTGTCAGTAATGCTGTTACCATTGGCTCTTGTGTTATTATGCTCTCTTATTACTAATAAAACCAGAATAAAAATATCATAACAATAGCCTATATTAGTATAGTGCTTTAAAATTTGTCAATAATTATCCTCATGTATAACTTCATTTTCTTTTCAAAACATCTCTTCCAGTTAGGGGGAGTGGGTATCTTCCTTACTTTATAGATCAGGACATTGAAGCACAGAAGCTGAGACTTGTGTCTAATAATAACACAGGCAAATCTGGACTGAGTGATTTTTATATTTATTTTGTATATCTTACTGTTTCTACTAGAAATAAGTAAAACTAGAAGGGAAATTGTAAAGTAGAACTATTAATTTTCATTTTTCCATTTAAAATAGTAGCAGTCATAATAATATCAATAATAAGCATTTTTAAACTGTTCTCATGTATACAAAAGCAGGGATATATTAAACACCTACTTTTTATCCAACATGGTCTACAGGTTCATGAAGGCTAATGTTCTGATTAACTGGTAACCAGAAAGAATTAATCAGTTCTTCCTTACCTTTCACAGTCCTTCCTTAACTTTCACAGTCATTAGGGATGTGAACAATAAACAATTACCCAATAATAGGATAACTGGATTTTTCTTTATATTAGTTCTAATTATCACAACAAAGGTTCTAACCTATATTTTTAATTATACTTAAAATAACAGCTAATATTATTGAGCTATTATATTACGGAGTATTTTACTTTGAAAATACTTAAACATATACAGTGATATAAATGTGTAAAAATTATGATAACTTCATTGTTGTTTACTCTGTAAGTCATGTCTGACTCTTTGTGACCCCATGAATGGCAGCACGCCAGGCTTCTCTGTCATTCACTATCTCCCAGAGTTTGCTCAAAATCATGTCCATTGAGTTGGTGATGCTATCCAACCATCTCATTCTCCGTTGCCGTTTTCTCTTCTTGCCCTCCATCTTTCCCACCATCAGGATCTTTTCCAATGAGTTGGCTTTTTGCATCAGGTGGCCAAAGTACTAGAGCTTCAGCTTCAGCATCAGTCCTTCCAGTGAATATTCAGGGTTGATTTCCTTTAGGATTGTCATAAATCATTTATTTGAAGTCCCATAGATCAGAAAAATCAAAGAAATTTCTCTAAAAGAGAAATTGAGTTATTGTGTGTGTGTTTGTGTATGTATAGACCAAAGACGAAAGACAAAATTTATTTTCCTACCTTCATTATCTTTCAGAATCTTAGTAAGAGTATGAAAGAACATGGGAAACTCTTTCTTTGTTGCTCAGTTGCTCAGTTGTGTTCAAGTCTTTACAACCCCATGAATGGCAGCACACCAGGCTTCCCTGTTCTTCCCAATTTCCCAGAATTTGGTCAAATTCATGTTCATTGAGTCTGTGATGCCATCCAACCATCTCATCCTCTGTCACCCCCTTCTCTTTATGCCCTCAATCTTTCCCAGCATCAAGGTCTTTTTCGAGAGTCAGATCTTCTCATCAGGTGACCAAAGTATTAGAGCTTCAGCATCAGCCCTTCCAATGAATATTCAGGGCTGTTTTCCTTTAGGATTGCCAGGTTTAATCTCCTTGCTGTCCAAAGGCCTCTCAAGAGCCTTCTCTAGTATCACAATTCAAAAGCATCAATCCACTGGCACTCAGCCTTCTTTATGGTCCAGTTCTCACATCCATACATGACTATACAGACCTTAGTATAAGTGATGTCTCTGCTTTTTAATATGCTGTCTAGGTTTGTCTTAACTTTTCTTCCAAGGAGCAAGCATCTTTTAATTTCTTGGCTGCAATCACTGTTTGCAGTGATTTTGGAACCGAAGAAAATAAAATCTGTCACTGTTTCCACTTTTCCTCCATCAATTTGCCATGAAGTGATGGGACTAGATGCCAAAATCTTGGTTTTTTGAATGATGAGTTTTAAGCCAGCTTTTTCACTCTCCTCTTTCACCCTCATCAAGGGGTTCTTTAGTCCTTTGCTTTTTGCCATTAGAGTGGTAACATCTGCATATCTGAGGTTGTTGACAGTTCTCCCAGCAAACTTGATTCCAGCTTGTGAGTCATCCAGCCCGGCATTTCACATGATTTACTCTGCATTGGACTTCCCTGCTGGCTCAGATGGTAAAGCATCTGTCTTCAATGCAGGAGACCCGGATTCGATCCCTGGGTTGGGAAGATCCCCTGGAGAAGGAAATGGCAGCCCACTCCAGTATTCTTGCCTAGAAAATCCCATGGACAGGGAAGCCTGATAGGGTATAGTCCATGGGGTCGCAAAGAGTCGGACATGACTGAGCAACTTCACTTTCACTCTGCATATAATTTAAATAAGCAGGGTGACAATATACAGCCTTAAAGTACTCTTTTCCCAATTTTGAACATGTCCACACAAATTATGACAAATTCATTGCACTTAATTATCACTTGAGGTAACTTAAGTTGGAATTAACAAAATAAAATATTTAACATTTTTGCTACTTTTATAAAATCTATATCAGAGAGTTTGTATTTAGAATAAGATGTTAGAAGCATGTTTCATTAGTGGTGTTCAAGAGAGAAGGCTGGTTGGAAAGATAATACAATCTCGCTCTCCTTATTAGAACCATGCATAAGAATCTGACAAGGCCAGCAGCCAATAATACTCTGTACAGAACTCAATATCTAGAACCCCACTGACTTGGTATCCGTGTACTTCACAGAGGACTCTACCACATGATGAGACTACCACATTGGCTCTTCTGCTGCAAGAATGTCATATTATCTCCACAGAGTAACTCTTTGCTGCAAAGTGTCAGTCTGTGTCTCATTCAGAGCGAGAATTACCCTGAGCTACACACAATTATGAGGGTTTGGTGCTTATAGATATTTGTACACTTAAGACCTATTTTCCATGAAGCATACCACCTAGTAGTGAGGTTTTGCAGGAAGGAAATATATAGCCTCTGCCAATTTCTAACTACTAAAGGCTCCTTTTATTTATCCAAAGGACCTGATAATTGTCTAATGGTAAAATTGTCATAGGACTTTTGCAAAAGGCTGATTATGATGTACCAGGAATTCTGCAAAACATATTCATTTCTTTCTCTTATTTATTCTTTATAACAATCCTATGAATTTTATTTTCATTATCCTCATTTTTCTGATATGGAATCTGAGGTATATAGAGAGAATTTGGCCAAGATTTCACACCTGGTAAGGGTTGAGCTGAGAATTTTATCCAGATCTATCTACTTCAAACCAGTCAGTCCTAAAGGAAATCAGTTTTGACAATTTATTGGAAGGATATTCTGAAACTGAAACTCAAATACTTTGGCCACCTGAGGTGAAGAACGGACTTACTGGAAAAGACCGTGATGCTGGGAACGAGCAAGCTCCAGGAGTTGGTAATGAACAGGGAAGCCTGGTGTCCTGCAGTCCATGGGTTCATAAAGAGTCGGAAATGACTGAAAGAATGAACTGAACTGATCTGCTCCAAAATGTAAATATGGTCTAGTGTTTGGCAACATGAAAGTCATGTGCTTTGGTGGTATATATGAATTATTTCATATCATACATAGTACTAAGTTTTACAAATATAAGTCAGTGACTCCCAGAATAGTGGAAATAAAAAAGAATAAACAAATGGGACTTAATTAAACTTAAAAGCCTTTGCACAAAGAAGGAAACTATAAGCAAAGTGAAGACAGCCTTCAGAAAGGGAGAAAATAATAGCAAACAAAGCAACTGACAAAGAATTAATCTCAAAAATATAAAAGCAGCTCCTGCATCTCAATACCAGAAAAATAAATGGCCCAATCAAAAATGGGCCAAAGAACTAAACAGACATTTCTCCAAAGAAGACATACAGATGGCTCACAAACACATGAAAAGATGCTCAATATCACTCATTATCAGAGAAATGCAAATCAAAACCACAGTTAGGTACCATCTCACGCTGGTCTGAATGGCTGCCATCCAAAAGTCTACAAACAATAAATGCGGGAGAGGGTGTGGAGAAAAAGGAACCCTCTAACACTGTTGGTGGGAATGCAAACTAGTACAGCCACTATGGAGAACAGTGTGGAGATTCCTTAAAAAACTAGAAGTAGAACTGCCATACCACCCAGCAATCCCACTGCTGAGCATACACACTGAGGAAACCAGAATTGAAAGAAACGTGTACTCCAATGTTCATCAGAGCACTGTTTACAATAGCTAGGACATGGAAGCAACCTAGAGTCCATTGGCACATGAATGGATAAGAAAGCGGTGGTACATATACACAATGGAATATTACTCAGCCATTAAAAAGAATACATTTGAATCAGTTCTAATGAGGTGGATGAAACTGGAGCCTATTATACAGAGTGAAGTACGAAAGAAAAACACCAATACAGCATATTAACACATATATATGGAATTTAGAAAGATGGCAACAATGACCCTATATGTGAGACAGCAAAAGAGATACAGAGATAAAGAACAGAGTTTTGGACTCTGTGGGAGAATGTGAGGGTGGGATGATATGAGAGAATAGCATTGAAACATGTATATTACCATATGTGAAATATATCACCATTCCAGGTTCGATGCATAAGACAGGGTGTTCAGGGCTGGTGCAATGGGATAACCCTGAGGGATGGGAACACATGTACACCCATGGCTGATTCATGTCAATGTATGGCAAAAACCACTACAATATTATAAAGTAATTAGCCTCCAATTAAAATAAATTAATTAATTTTAAAAATAAATCAGTGATAAAGCTATCTTTTAAAATTTTTTCTGGTTGTCCATAAACAAATGTCATCCCAATTTCACTTA
The DNA here is from genome assembly GCF_049115385.1 of Moschus berezovskii. Lineage (NCBI taxonomy): Eukaryota > Metazoa > Chordata > Mammalia > Artiodactyla > Moschidae > Moschus > Moschus berezovskii. The sequence goes on from NC_142488.1 coordinate 104,618,668, forward strand.
TATTATTCCATTTTCTTTTCTTCAATGAATTTTTTCTATCTAAAAATAACTTGTATACTTATTTGCATTGATTGTTTTTCCCTCATTTTCTCCCAGTAGGATTCCAATGAAACCAGGTATCTTGTGTATCCAGGCACACAAGAGAAAGAAAACAAGTATAAATTATATGAATGAATGGATTATATTCAGGAACAAGTCTGGTACTAGTGAGTCTTTAGCATCTTTCTAACATTTAGTAATTTTTCTGTTTAATAAACAGAAAGTAGACTTGGGGTTAGAGCATTTAACAGAAACTAGGAATCATGACTGTTATTTATGGCTATTAATCCTGACTTTTGTTTAAACTGTTTCCCTTTTAATTATGTGTGTGTGCATATACTGTTGTTGTTGTTGTTCAGTGACTCAGTCATGTCCAACTCTTTCTGACTCCATGGACTGCAGTACGTCTGGCTTCCCTGTCCTTCACCATCTCTTGGAGTTTGCTCAAACTCATGGCATGTTTGAGAGATGATAAGGAACCTGGCTTATCTCATGTGTGGCAATTGGTGTGACTGATATGGACAATTCATGTTGGGAAATAGGGGGAGATAATTTTAACTGGGTACTAAACTGTCAGATCAGGGGTTCATCTAGGTTTGGTGGGTTCTACAATTAATATAATTTTGGGCTTTCTTTAAAAGAAATGCAATTAAATTTTCAATGCAATATTTGATATGAACAAAAATATTTAAAAAAGAAATCTCAACAAACTTCAAATTTTAGAAAGCTGACTTTTTAAAATCTAAAAAAAAAAAAAAATAATAACTTCTTTTATTAAATCATGGCTTGAACACCTCTACACTAGTTTTCTTCATACAAATTTTGCCTGATATTTGTCGATCACCTCTTCATAAGACAATGGCTTTATAATATGAATGTCTGTGGAAAAAACAGAGAAATTATTGCTTTTTACCTATAGTGTGATATTTATTTTTATCATTGCTAGTTTAAAACAGGTATTTTCAGCTTTGCAACTAATAAATAATTTCATATAATCTTTTTAGGATTGTTGTCAAATTTGATAAAACTACTATTGAAATTTTTTATATGTAAATTGAAGGATTTCTTGACACATCAAGATTTCCTGGGTAATGAATAATCCTACCATTCTGAATTGATGGCACTCGTTAGCACATTTGTCAATGTCTTCATTATAATGGCAAATTATGAATTTTATGTTATTTTTGTCAGCTTCAGATTGCTTGTCAACTTCTGTTTAGTCAGTTCGTAAAAAAACCCTTTAACTATGATCCCTCCAATGCCATCTGACATGAAGCAAAATTAGAGGAGAATGCAACAGTGGTTTTAACTGAATATACTTTATGATTATTCTTCCAAATTTTCAGAAATGCTTGGTTAATGAATACATTGTCAAGGCCTTGCCGGGCTGGAAATGGACCCATGTAGGTGAAGGACCCAGAGATTACATCCTATTAGCTTCACAGAATTCTACCTCTGGGTAAGATTTTTGAGAACTCTGAATGCCACTATGAAAGTAAACCTAAAGGAAATATTTGATGAAGAATAAAATAGACCAGATAATTGATGTCAGGTAGGGGAATATAAAACTCTAGTGTAGATGTTTAAAGTGTGAATTCAATTTCTATACAAAGTGATATGCTAGTGGTCCAGAAACAACTGTTCTTCTAGGGATGAACTTTGCTTACCTCTAACAATCTATTCCCATGAGGAGCTGTGAATACAATAACTTTTAGCTCATTTTATAGCAAACTTCATGATTCATATTAACAATATCATTCAGGACATTGCCAAGTCTTTATAAGCTAGAGGGCAAGAGAGAATGGTTAAGGAAAATGTGTTAAACAGTGAAGAGCACTGATCATTTTAGAATTTATCAGCTAAGTTTGCCTGGAAGCTAAAATTTTTGTGGAAGAATGAGCTCTGGATCATGCTGCAGTGTAATAGCTTGGAGCAAAGTCTTTCCAGAGGATAGTTCTGGAAGAAAGAAATAAACTGAATTTTTTACATCAATAGTATATTAACCATTTCAGTGATATATCCTGTTTGACTCTAAAAGCTGAAGTGGAACAGTGAAGCAACCATGATACACAGAGTGAGATTTAGCAATAAAAATAAAATGGCTAATAGTCGTTTTTTCTGTTCTTACTTTTTAAAGAGGAACATATTTACATTCAGTAGGTACAGTCAACATAATTTTTTTAGTGTTTGTTAGTGTTCAGTTCAGTCACTCAGTCATGTCCGGCTCTTTGTGACCCCATGAAACTCAGCACGCCAGGTCTCCCTGTCCATCACCAAATCCCGGAGTCCACCCAAACCCATGTCCATTGAGTTGCTGATGTCATCCAACCGTCTTACCCTCTGTCGTCCCCTTCTCCTCCTGCCCTCAATCTTTCCCCAGCATCAGGGTCTTTTTAAATGAGTCAGCACTTTGCATCAGGTGGCCAAAGTATTGGAGTTTCAGCTTCAACATCAGTCCTTCCAGTGAACACCTAGGACTGATCTCCATTAGGATGGACTGGTTGGATCTCCTTGCACTTCAAGGGACTCTCAAAAGTCTTCTCCAACACCACAGTTCAAAAGGATCAATTCTTCTGTGATCAGCTCTTTTATAGTCCAACTCTCACATCCATCCATGATTACTGGAAAAAACATAGCCTTGACTGGACTGACATTTGTTGACAAAGTAATGTCTCTGCTTTTTAATATGCTGTCTAGGTTGGTCACAATTTTCCTTCCAAAGAGTAAGCGTCTTTAAATTTCATGGCTGCAATCAGCATCCGCAGTGATTTTGGAGACCAAAAAATTAAAGTCAGCCACTGTTTCCCCATCTATTTGACATGAAGTGATGGGATCAGATGCCATGATCTTAGTTTTCTGAATGTTCAGCTTTAAGCCAATTTTTTCACTCTCCTCTTTCACTTTCATCAAGAGGCTCTTTATTACTTCTTCACTTTCTGCCATATGGGTGGTTTCATCTACATATCTAATGTTATTGATATTTCTCCTGGCAATCTTGATTCCAGCTTGTGCTTCCTCCAGCCCTGCGTTTCTCATAATGTACTCTGCATATAAGTTAAATAAGTATGGTGACAATATAGAGCCTTGACATACTCCTTTTCCTATTTGGAACAAGTCTGTTGTTCCATGTCCAGTTCTAACTATTGCTTCCTGACCTGCATAAAAGTTTCTCAAGAGGCAGGTCAGGTTGTCTGGTATTCCCATCTTTTTCAGAATTGTCCACAGTTTATTGTGATCCACACAGTCAAAGACTTTGGCATATTAAATAAAACAGAAAAAGATGTTTTTCTGGAACTCTCTTGTTTTTTTGATGATCCAGCAGATGTTGGCAACTGGATCTCTGGTTCCTCTTCCTTTTCTAAAACCAGTTCGAACATCTGGAAGTTCACGGTTCACGTAGTGCTGAAGCCTGGCTTGGAGAATTTTGAGCATTACTCTACCAGCATGTGAGATGAGTGCAACTGTGCGGTAGTTTGAGCATTCTTTGGCATCACCTTTCTTTGGAATTGGAATGAAAACTGATGCTTCCCAGTCCTGTGGCCACTGCTGAGTTATCCAAATTTGCAGGCATATTGAGTGCAGCACTTTCACAGCATCATCTTTCAGGATTTGAAATAGCTCAACTGGAATTCCATCACCTCCACTAACTTTGTTCGTAGTGATGATTTCCAAGGCCCATTTGACTTCACGTTCCAGGATGTCTGGCTCTAGGTGAGTTATCACACCATCGTGATTATCTGGGTTGTGAAGATCTTTTTTGTTCAGTTCTTCTGTGCATTCTTGCCACCTCTTCTTAATATCTTCTGCTTCTGTAAGGTCCCTACCATTTCTGACCTTTATTGAGCCTGTCTTTGCATGAAATGTTCCCTTGGCATCTCTAGTTTTCTTGAATAAATCTCTAGTCTTTCCCATTCTATTGTTTTCCTCTATTTCTTTGCACTGATCGCTGAGGAAGGCTTTCTTATCTCTCTTTGTTATTCTTTGGAACACTGCATTCCAATGGGTATATCTTTCCTTTTCTTCTTTGCTTATCACAGCTATTTGTAAGGCCTCTTCAGACAGCCGTTTTGCTTTTATTCCTTTCTTTTTCTTGGGGATGGTCTTGATTGCTGTCTCCTGTATAGTGTCACGAACCTCTGTCCATAGTTCATCAGGCACTCTCTCTATAAGATCTAGTCCCTTAAATCTATTTCTCATTTCCACTGTATAATCATAAGGGATTTGACTTAGGTCATACCTGAATTGTCTAGTGATTTTATCCACTTTCTTCAATTTCAGACTGAATTTGACAACAAGGAGTTCATTATCTGAGCCACAGTCAGCTCCTGGTCTTGTTTTTGCTAACTGTATAGTGCTTCCCATTTTTGGCTGCAAAGAATATAATCTATCTGATTTCGGTGTCGACCATCTGGTGATGTCCATGTGCAGAGTCTTCTCTTGTGTTGTTGGAATAGGGTGTTTGCTATGACCAGTGTGTTCTCATAGCAGAACAGTATTAGCCTTTGCCCTGCTTCATCCTGTACTCCAAGGTCAAATTTGCCTGTTACTCTAGGTGTTTCTTGATGCCTACTTTTACATTCCAGTCCCCTATAATGAAAGGACATCTTTTTTGGGTGTTAGTTCTAGAAGGCCTTATAGGTCTTCATAGAACTGTTCAACTTCAGCTTCTTCAGCATTACTGGTCAGGGCATAGACTTGGATTACCATGATATTGAATGGTTTGCCTTGGAAATGAACAGGGATCATTTTGTCGTTTTTGAGATTGTATCCAAGTACTGCATTTTGGACTCTTTTGTTGACTATGATGGCTTCTCCATTTCTTCTAAGTGATTCCTGCCCACAGTAGTAGATATAATGATAATCTGAGTTAAATTGATCCATTCCAGTCCATCTTAGTTTGCTGATTCCTAGAATGTCGATGTTCACGCTTGTCATCTCCTGTTTGACCACTTCCAATTTGCCTTGATTCATGGACCTAACATTTCAGGTTCCTATGCAATATTGCTCTTTACTGCATCGGACCTTGCTTCTATCACTAGTCCCATCCACAGTTGGGTACTGTTTTTGCTTTGGCTTCATCCTTTCAATCTTTCTGGAGTTATTTCTTCATTGATCTCCAATAGCATATTGGGCAACTATCGACCTGTGGAGTTCATCTTTCAGTGTCCTATCTTTTTGGCTTTTCATACTATTCATGGGGTTCTCAAGGCAAGAATACTGAAGTGGTTTGCATTCCCTTCTCCAGTGGACCACATTCTGTCAGACCTCTCCACCATGACCTGTCCGTCTTGGGTGGCCCCACACGGCATGGCTTAGTTTCACTGAGTTAGATAAGGCTGTGGTGCATGTGATCAGATTGGCCTGTTGTCTGTGATTTTGGTTTCAGTCTGTCTGCCCTCTGATACCCTCTCTCAGTGCCTATCATCTTACTTGGGTTAGTGTTCACTGAATAGCATATAATGGTCATCATATCTGAGCATCTACAATGAGCCATCCTAACTAGTTTTCTACCTTTCCAGTTCCAGGCAACATCTGTGAATTAGGGTCACAAATTTACTGACATTACAATTCAGAATTCCAAAGAAAAGGAAATGACTCTTTTAGAATAAAAGAGACCTAAGAGAAATAGCACTAATTGTATTGATGTTTTGGAATCCATTTTGGAACAAAATCGACTGTAAAAACATTTTGAGAAAATTAGATCAATTTAAATATGGGCTGAGTATTGATGATAATGGGTCTTCTCAGGTATCACCGGTGGTAAAGAACCAGCATGCCAATGCAGGAGACATAAGAGACCTGGGCTCAATCCCTGGGTCGGGAAGATGCTCTGGAGAAGGGAATGGCAACCCACGCCAGTGTTCTTGTCTGGATAATCCTTTGGACAGAGGAACCTGGAAGGCTATAGTCCATAGGTTCGCAGAGTCAGACATGCCTGAAGTGACTTAGCACAGCACGCATTGATGATAATGTGGAATTATGGAGGGGTATGACAATGGTATGGTGTTAATGTTAGTAAAACTTCGATATCATGTATCCTTAAGAATTTGTGGGTGAAATGACAGGATTCCTGTTATCTTTAAAATATTCCATCACCTACATATACAGAGTTAGGAGCTGATAGAGGAAACAGAATTGGCAAAATTTTTCTGATCTTTGAAACTGGGTCATGTGGACATTGGAGATGATTACACGGTTTTCTCTGCTTTTGTAAATGCTTAGAAAAATAGAGACTTAGATATCCCATCCCCAGTGTTTTTTTTCCTTTTCTTTTTGTTGTGGTGCTGGCACTGTGTCCCTCCTTCTCCCTCAGGAGTATATTTACTGGTGGCCTTTGTCTCTATTGAGCAGTAATCCAGAGCACACACTAATATAAGCTGAGAATAAATCTTAAAGCTCTCCATAAATACTTTATGTGCAAGGGTCTGCAGATACTGCCTTGGATAGATCAAAAATATAGTTAGGCAATATTACCTCTTAATTATAGTTGTAGAACTGTAGAAAGTATTAGAAGTTGAGTTCAGGTTAATGAGGCACTTTGGTTGAATAAAATGCTCCAGTAATAAATATCATATATGAAGCATCAACTTCTAACTAGGTACTGCAGTAATTTTTTTTTATTTACATTATCCTCACTTAGCCCTCCCATTAGTTTCATGAGGATATTACTATCTGGATTTCATTTGTTCTGCATCATTCTATTACATGATATTTTTCCTGTTTTTTTTTTTTTTCCCTGTTAACATCTTTCTAGGTCATTTCTGAAATTATTTGATTCTTATTAAAAAAACAGAGAAAGAGAAGTGGATATTTTTTGCTTATGTTCATTCATAAAGAAGGAGATGTGCTAGATAGTTCACAAATGTTATCTCATCTTACAAAAAGTTTTTGAGGTTATTTTAGAATTATTAATATTTTTTGCTAGTATTATAGCTGAGAAACTGAGTATCATCTTTGTCAAGAAATTTCTGTAAGATGACACAGCTAGTGAATTTGTATCTCTTTATCAAATAGTGTCTGTCTCAGAAGCCTGTGTCCTTCTAAGAAACTATATAGCCATTGTCTTGAGAGAAGTAATAAATCTGTTCATTCTAGAATGATATATGGAGCACTGGCTACGTGACATGTCCTGTGTTGGGTGCAGGGAAGAATACAAGAAACGTTTGATGAAGGGATTCCTATACCTCAAGAAGTGTATAATCTAACTGTAGAGAGGGGAAGTAGGCACAATAAAAAATAATATGAGTATATATGCATTAGAACAACAAATTTTAGGAGACTGAATTTCTGTCCTTAATAAAATGAGAAAAGCATTGAAAGAGATTTGCACTTAAACCATAATGGTATATATTGAGAAATATTTTATGGACAAATACTCAAAAATCAATATTTCTCTAAGATAGGAGTTTGACAAATAATGCATTTAAATTTTTCCTATTTTTAGATTTAATATTGTTGTTCCTGGGAATTCATTGTCAAAGTGCTTTGGAATACAATAAATTATACAATTACGAAAACTTGAATCAATAGGTGAATAATGGGAAACACTTTAATACTAAATATCAAGATTTGTTTAGCTCATAATTCTTGAATCTGAAAAGATAGCGATCAGAGAAAACCATTAGGGAAAAGATATGGTTCTCTTTGATCCTGAAATATACATTCTTTAATCTTCAAGAAAAAGACTATATATTCCATAAACAGATGTTCGTGTTACAGATCTTACTTGGGTAATCATCACCAACATTGGGAGGGAAACTGTCTAGCTATGTGGTGTATCTTACCAGACGAGTAATCAGGAAATTCAGGATCCAATCCTGGTTCTACCACTAATTAGCAAAGTGATCTTGTGCAATCCCTTCCTAAGCCCAGCTTTTCAATCTGTAAAAACATGGTAATTGAACTAGGTGAGCTCCAAGTTTCCTTCCATATTTGACATCCCAGGTAGACTGTTAAGATGCCTGATTTGTTTCCTTTTACTAAAATATGCACAAGTAGTATATTTTCCCCTGTATCTGATATATAGCTTTCCTCATGCGATATCAGAGCCTTCATATTTGTAGCCTAAAGAAGAGTAGAACTGTTTACTCTGTGTACAATGGTCTTGTTCAGAGATGGAGACAGTAACACGATGTTATGACTTCATAGGGGTTAATAAATCTCTTGTCCAAGGACCCTCAAACTAGCATAGATGCCATATCTCTAGTTTCTTTTCTGCTTATTTCTTTCATCCCTTATTTAAAGCATAGATAGATTGGACAGAAGAAACAATTTGGGCTTCATCAGACAGTGATATTTCAAATACTCTTACTTGACAGCATAAGGATAGTGAAAATTCATAATGGAAGAGAATAACAAAAGGTACAGGAAACTTTATTTCACAGTTAAAACAAGTGATAAAGGGATGTGTTTTCCCCAAAAAAGGATACTTTCTTGCAGTCAGGAAATCTTCAGGGGTTCTCTGGAAAAGTGTATAAAGGGCAATTCTGAGAGCATCTGATGTTACCTTGTTTGCTAATGAAAAAGGGAAATTCAACCTGTTTATTGCTAATATCATAGGTATACAGAAAACCTCCATTATAAAGAACTTCAATATTCCATGTATCATTACCCTGTAGAGGGCTTCCCTCATAGCTCAGTTGGTAAAGAATCCACCTGCAATGCAGGAGACCTCAGTTTGATTCCTGGGTCAGGAAGATCCCCTGGAGAAGTGTTAAGCTACCCCCTCCAGTATTCTTGGGCTTCCCTGGTAGCTCAATTGGTAAAGAATCCACTTGCAATGTGGGCGACCTGGGTTGGGAAGATCCCCTGGAGAAGGGATAGGCTACCCACTCCAGTATTCTGGCCTGGAGAATCCTATGGACTGTATAATCTTTGAGGTTGCAAAGAGTTGAATACAACTGAGTGACTTTCACTTTCACTTACCCTGTAGACCAAATGCAGTCCACAACCACACACCTACTGACCTTGTGTTCTCCCCCTCCCTCTTCCTTTCTCTCTCTCCCCAACTCCATCTCTTTCCACCATATGGAATATCTTTACTGTATCTGTACCTCATGAGACGAGTTGACTCACTTGAAAAGACTGATGCTGGGAGGGATTGGGGGCGGGAGGAGACGGGGACGACAGAGAATGAGATGGATGGATGGCATCACCAACTCGATGGACATGAATTTGAGTGAACTCTGGGAGCTGGTGATGGACAGGGAGGCCTGGCATGCTATGATTCATGGGGTCGCAAAGAGTCGGACAGGACTGAGCTACTGAACTGAACTGAATCCTTTGTCTCCAGACAGGTGTTTTAACAGGCTTGACTTCATATTTCATTTATTTGGCTGAGAATTATTCTATCAGTTCACTTTTTATTTTTCTCATCTGCTTGTGACATAGCTTAGCTTCATTAAAATAATTCACTTAGAACAGACTTTCTTTTTTTTTTTTTCTTATTTATTGGAATAGATTTTAAACTCTATAGCCCTGTACCTGCAGTTAATGAGTATTACTATGGAGGTTCAGTATATCTTCTTGAAAAATATTTATTTTTCTCATCTCTAAAACAATGGTAGCAGGTCTAATGAGGCTTTCTGTTTAATAGCTTCATCCTGTAGAAATGAAAATTATTCATTGAGGGGCTATTTATTCCCTTGTTATAGGTACAAAACAAAACTCTGGCTGTTTTAAAACATAGGAGCTGTCATAGACTTAGGGTAAAATTATGAGTTTGTTCTGGTGAAAAAGTGACACTTGGAAGGAAAATACAGCACTTTAATAAGCTTAGGAAAGATGCCAGAGATTTAAAACATTGGCAATGCCAATTCCAAAGGATGCCAGGAATATTTTCTCTTCAACAACCCTGGAACTGCAATGTAAGTTTAGGATTTTGAAATGTGTTCATGGAATAATGGGAAGCAATATAGAATCCAATTGCTAAAAATCTGTTTCTGTCCAGATTAATGAATGCAAACAAATTGCCAGTAACCTCTGTTGGGCTATATTCGATTAGACCACATGAAAAAGATATAGATGCTTTTAATTTCACTACACATTCATAAGTTCTCTGATTTAAAAAAGGCTTTACAATTATTTACAAATTTATTCATAGATATCTGTTTCCTTCTTTTAATCTATCATATTCTTTTAGCTTAATATATTGCTTTGAAACTATTTTAACTCATGGAAATAGCCTGGCTCTAGGATTGGAACAACATTTTAACAAAAATCAGCTTCCTGACTATTGTTCTTAAAACTAATTATGTGGCAAATATTTTGTTCATTATAATATTTCATGGAAGGAACAAAGAGAATATTTTATACCTTAGGCTTTCTCTACTCTAGGAATACAGGCTACCCTACTTAACCTAAGTAAAATTTTGGTAGCTGCCAAATAGGCTACTGGAGATCATTGGAGAAATAACTCCAGAAAGAATGAAGAGATGTAGCCAAAGCAAAAACAACACCCAGTTGTGGATGTGACTGGTGGTGAAAGTCACATCTGACGCTGTAAACGGCAATATTGCTTAGGAACCTGGAATGTTAGGTCCATGAATCAAGGCAAATTGGAAGTGGTCATACAGGAGATGGCAAGAGTGAACATCGACATTTTAGGAATCAGTGAACTAATATGGACTGGAATGGGTGAATTTAACTCAGATGACCATTATATCTACTACTGTGGGCAAGAATCCCTTAGAAGAAATGGAGTAGCCATCATGGTCAAAAAAACAGTCTGAAATGCAGTAATTGGATGCAATCTCTCAAAAATGACAAAGTGAATTCTGTTCATTTCCAAGGCAAACTATTGAATACCACAGTAATCCAAGTCTATGCCCCAACTAATAATGCTGAAGAAGCTGAAGTTGAACGGTTCTATGAAGACCTACAAGACCTTCTAGAACTAACACCCAAAAAAGATGTCCTTTCATTATAGGGGACTGGAATTCAAAAGTAGGAAGTCAAGAAACACCTGGAGTAACAGGCAAATTTGGCCTTGGAGTACAGGATGAAACAGGGCAAAGGCTAATAGAGTTTTGCCAAGAGAATGCACTGGTCATAGCAAACACCCTCTTTCAACAACACAAGAGAAGACTCTACACATGGACATCACCAGATGGTTGACACTGAAATCAGATTGATTATATTCTTTGCTGCCAAAGTTGGAGAAACTCTATACAGTCAGCAAAAATGAGACCGGGAGCTGACTGTGGCTCAGATCATGAACTCCTTATTGCCAAATTCAGACTGAAATTGAAGAAAGTAGGGAAAACCATTAGACCATTCAAGTATGACCTAAATCAAATCCCTTATGATTGTACAGTAGAAGTGAGAAATAGATTCAAGGGATTAGATGTGATAGACTGAGTGCCTGAAGAACTATGGACAGAGGTTCATGACATTGTACAGGATGCAGGGATCAAGACCATCCCCAAGAAAAAGAAAGGCAAAATGATTGTCTGAGGAGGCCTTACAAATAGCTGTGAAAAGAAGAGAAATGAAAGACAAAGGAGAAAAGAAAAGGTATTAACATTTGAATGCAGTTTGAAAGAATAGCAAGGAGAGATAAGAAAGCCTTCCTCAGTGATCAATGCAAAGAAATAGAGGAAAAGAACAGAATGGGAAAGACTAGAGATCTCTTCAAGAAATTAGAGATACCAAGGGAATATTTCATGAAAAGATGGGCACAAAGGACAGAAATGGTATGGACCTAACAGAAGCAGAGGATATTAAGAAGAGGTGGCAAGGATACACAGAAGAACTATGCAAAATGATTTTCATGAGTCAGATAATCATGATGGTGTGATCACTCACCCAGAGCAGACATCCTGGCAAGTGAAGTCAAGTGGGCCTTAATAAGAAGGGTCTATTCAGGCTACCACAAAAGCCATGCAAAGAAAAAGAAGGCATAATTAGCTATTGGGGGCAGGAGGGGAATATCAGAACTGAGATGTCTGAAATATACTCAGAATAGTTTTTTCTTTACTTTCAGAGAAATGTAAATGCATAAAAAACTGTTTTAGAAACTGCTCCTCAATGAGTGTCGGATGAATGAAACTTAATATCCCAAGTGTTGATAAGTCTCTATTACTGTCAGCTGAATGTATTTGTCACTGCCAAATGCTGTACAGCTTCAAGAGCATTCACTAGAATTCTCAATCAGCCTCAGTTGATGTAGGACTCATACCAAAAGTACAGAGGGCTGATAATCTATCATTTTGACTTGAAATACATAGAAAAAGGAAAAGCTATATTTAAACTGGTGCATATTTAAGGTCAGTGCATTCTAGTTATTTTAATTTCAAGCTAGCTGAAATTAAGAGGGTGACTTTTTTAGTTTATTAACTATGTTTGATTTTTTTAGTGCAGTTTTATGGTACACAGCAAAAGTAAGCTAAAGGTACAGATATTTCCCATGGAAAGACTGCTCCCCCATCCATTTTATTTTAATATTTGAACAGCAGAGTCTTCCTTTTCCCCATGACTCAAGGAATGTGCCAAATTGCCTGACTTTATACTTAAGGAAGGTATAAAGGCTGTCATCTTGATTGAAGATTCATTATTATTATATGAAACATTATGTGCAGAAGCAGTAGATTAATGAAATTGAGGTGAATGTATACTGACACCAGGGGTTCACTACTCTGGATTAATTTTTCCTTCTTGCATTTTAAAAATGAAAACTCTTCTGTTGAAGTGCAGATAAAACATTCAGTAATTTGATAATATTAGTTGAGTTTTATTTAATATATGTGTATTTTGATTTGTAAGTAAAGTTGGAACTTGGGCAGGGAAATCAGGATTTTGTCTCAGGTCATCAAAATTGAAAGGAGGCGGGGGCAGTCCTAAGATGGAAGAGGAATAGGATGGGGAGACCACTTTCTCCCCCACAAATTCATCAAAAGAACATTTGAACGCTGAGCAAATTCCACAAAACAAATTCTGAATGCTGACAGAGGACATCAGGCACCCAGAAAGGCAGCCTGTAGTCTTTGAAAGGAGGTAGGACAAAATAGGAAAAGGAGTATGTCAAGGTTGTATATTGTAACCCTGCTTATTTAACTTATGTGCAGAGTACATCATGAGGAATGCTGGGCTGGAAGAAGCACAAGCTGGAATCAAGACTGCCAGGAGAAATATCAATAACCTCAGATATGCAGACGACACCACCCTTATGGCAGAAAGTGAAGAGGAACTAAAAAGCCTCTTGATGAAAGTGAAAGAGGAGAGTAAAAAGGTTGGCTTGAAGCTCAACATTCAGAAAACAAAGATCATGGCATCTGGTCCCATCACTTCATGGGAAATAGATGGAAAAAGAGGGGAAACAGTGTCAGACTTTCTTTTTTTGGGCTCCAAAATCACTGCGGATGCTGATTGCAGCCATGAAATTAAAAGACGCTTACTCCTTGGAAGGAACATTATGACCAACCTAGATAGTATATTAAAAAGCAGAGACATTACTTTGCCAACCAAGGTCCGTCTAGTCAAGGCTATGGTTTTTCCAGTGGTCACGTATGGATGTGAGAGTTGGACTGTGAAGAAAGCTGATCACTGAAGAATTGATGCTTTTGAACTGTGGTGCTGGAGAAGACTCTTGAGAGTCCCTTAGACTGCAAGGAGATCCAACCAGTCCATTCTAAAGGAGATCAATCCTGAGTGTTCATTGGAAAGACTGATGCTAAAGCTGAAACTCCAATACTTTGGCCACCTCATGTGATGAGTTGACTCACTGGAAAAGACTCTGATGCTGGGAAGGATTGGGGATGGGAGGAGAAGGGGACGACAGAGAATGAGATGGCTGGATGGCATCACCGACTCGATGGACATGAGTTTGAGTGAAATCCGGGAATTGGTGATGGACAGGGAGGCCTTGCGTGCTGTGTTTAAGGGGTCGCAAAGAGTCAGACACGACTGAGCAACTGAACTGAACTGAACTGAACTGAACTGAGGACAAAATATAAAAGATAAAAAGAGAGACAAAAGAGGTAGGGATGGAGTTACGTCCCAGGAAAGGAGTCTTAAAAGAGAGAAGTTTCCAAACACCAGGAAACACTCTCACTGGGGGGTCTGTGGGCAACATAACCGGGAGAAAAATAAATAAATAAATAAATAAACCCCACAGATTATGTGCCTAACGGCAACTCCTACAGGAGAAGCAACACAGATGCTTACATCCACCACTGGCAAGCGGGGACTGGGCAGGAAGGTGCGGGCTGCATTGTTTAGGGTAAGGATCAGGCCTGAATGCCCTGAGGGCAATCTGAGGGAACTAATTTGAGATGGCTAAGCAGACTGTGGGATAACTATCCCTTGAAAAGCCCTAACCTAAGACACTGCCAGGCCTGCTCACAGAACAAAGGACTGAGCAGAGCTAGCTGGCTACAGACCAGGCCATCCCCCATCGGAGACAGGCACACAACGGGGGCCAGAACCAGAAGGGGGAAATCGTGGCCCCAGAGAGACATCTTCTACCAAACGGCAAGCAGGTTTCATTGCTAACCAGGACTTTTTGGGATTCTGAATGGTTGACATTCACCGGGAAGGTCTCAACCAGAGATCAGCTGCCTGGAAGAGACACACGGCACACCTGAGAAGGCATGCCCATTGTACACCCAGAAAACCAAGCGGCTGGGATGGGGGAAGCGATAAGATGCAGCCTCCAACTGGAGGTTACTGAAGTCACCAAGCACCTGGTCACCTGAGCTGCTTGGACCTGTGAGGGCACAAAACGCAGGCCCAACCAAGTCTGTGCCTTTGTGGAGTACTCGAGAATATGAACCTGAGTGGCTTAGACCTGGGAAGTACATGCAACCCAGGGCCCACCTCAGACAGTTCCCAGCAGAGCAACCTACAGCCTGAACAGGGTAGACTGGGAAAGCACACACACCGTGAGTGGGGGCAAACCCAGTGTTGCCGAGACACTGTGAGCACTCTGCACATACACCAGTGGTATTTGTTGGCAGTGTTCTTCCTTCGCCACAGCACGCCTGAACAACTGAGCCTAAAAAAGGTGACCACCACTGCCCCCTTGTGTCTGGGCGGAAATTAGACACTGAAAAGATCAGCAAACAGAAGAAGCTAAAATAAACAGAGGGAACCACTTTGAAAGTGACAGATGCAATAGATTAAAACCATGTAGTTAACACCAACTACATAGGAAGGGGCCTATAGAACTTGACAAGTATAAGCCAGATCAAGAAACTATCTGAAAATTAACTGACCCCACACTGTCCACAACAGCTCCAAAGAAAGTCTTAGATATATTTTTATTATTATCATTTTTTAAATTAAAAAAAATTACTTTTAAGTCCTCTATTACTCCTTTAATTTCATTTTTATAACCTACTATTACCGTGCAAAAAAAAAAAGACCCTATTTTTAAAGCAAATTTCATATATATATATATATACTATAATTTTTGTGACTTTGTTTTGTATTTTTAATATTGTATTTTTGAGACTGTAACCTCCACTCGGTGGCTCAGAGGTTAAAGCGTCTGCCTGGAATGAGGGAGACCCGGGTTCGATCCCAGGGTTGGGAAGATCCCCTGGAGAAGGAAATGGCAACCCACTCCAGTACTCTTGCCTGGAGAATCCCATGGAGGGAGGAGCCTGGTGGGCTAGAGTCCACGGGGTTGCAAAGAGTCAGACACGACTGAGCATCTTCACTAACCTCCACTCTAGATTTTTAACCTTTGCTTTTTGGTATTTGTTATCATTTTTGTACCTTTAAGAACCCAGTCTTCAGTACCCATTTTTACTTGGGAGCGAGATTACTGGCTGGGTTGCTCTCTCCCCCTTAGGACTCTCCATTTTCTCCACCAGGTCGCCTCTATCACCTCCCTCCCCTTTCTCTTAGCTACCCAACTCTGTGAATCTCTTTGTGTGTTCCAGGCTGTGGAGAACACTTAGGGAATTGATTACTGGCTGGATCTGTCTCCTTTTGATTTCCCCTTTTATCCTCCTGGCTACCTCTGTCTCCTTCCTCCCTCTTCTGGTCTCTGTGTAAATCTGTGAACATCTCTGAGGGATCCAGATTGTGGAGAGCACATA
The DNA here is from genome assembly GCF_049115385.1 of Moschus berezovskii. NCBI lineage: Eukaryota > Metazoa > Chordata > Mammalia > Artiodactyla > Moschidae > Moschus > Moschus berezovskii. The sequence continues at coordinate 104,634,750 of NC_142488.1, forward strand.
AGGAAGTGATTACTGGCTAGCTTGTTCTCTCCCATTTTGATTTACCCTCTTCTCCTCCTGGTTACCTCTATCTCCCTCCTCTCTCTTCTCTTCTCCATGTAACTCTGTGTACCTCTGTGGGTGTCCCTCACTGGAGAAAATTTTCATCATTAACCTAGAATTTTATCAGTGGTGCTGTATAGATAGAGAAGTCTTGAGGCTACTGTAAGAATAAGACTAAAAACCAGAGGCAGGAGGCTTAAGTCCAGATCCTGAGAACACCAGAGAACTCCTGACTCCAGGGAATATTAACCAATAAGAGCTCATCAAAAACCTCCATACTGAAACCAAGCACCAGCAAAGGGTCAACAAGTTCCAGAGCAAGACATACCATGCAAATTCTCCAGCAACTCAGGAAAGTAGCCCTTAGCTTCAATATACAGGCTGCCCAAAGTCACTCTAAACCCATAGACATCTCATAACTCATTACTGGACACTTTATTGCACTCCAGAGAGAAGAAATCCAGCTCCACCCACCAGAACACCGACACAAGCTTCCCTAATCAGGGAACCTTGACAAGTCACCCGTCCAAACCCACCCACAGAAAGGAAACTCCACAATAAAGAGAACTACACAAACTGCCAGAATATGGAAAGGCCACCCCAAAAACAGCAATATAAAGAAGATGAAAAGGCAGAGAAATACTCAGCAGGTAAAGGAACAGGATAAATCCCCACAAAACCAAAAAATAAAAATAAAGAAGAGGAAGAAGAGGTAGGGAATCTGTCTGATAAAGAATTCTGAATAATGATAGTGAAAATGATCCAAAATCTCGAAAACAAAATGGACTTACAGATAAATAGCCAGAAGACAAGGATCAAGAAGATTCAAGAAAGGTTTAACAAGAACCTAGAAGAAATAAAAAAGAGTCAATATATAATGAATAATGCAATAAATGAGATCAGAAACACTCTGCAGGGAACCAACAGTGGAATAACGGAGGCAGAAGATAGGGTAAGTGAGGTAGAAGATAGAATGGTGGAAATAAGTGAAACAGAGAGGAAAAAGAAAAAAAGAGTTAAAAGAAATGAGGACAATCTCAGAGACCTCTGGGACAATGTGAAATGCCCCAAAATTCGAATCATCAGAGTCCCAGAAGAAGTAGACAAAAAGAAAAACCATGAGAAAATACTTGAGGAAATAATAGTTGAAAACTTCCCTAAAATGGGGAAGGAAATAGTCACTCAAGTCCAAGAAACCCAGAGAGCTCCAAACAGGATAAACCCAAGGCAAAACACCCCAAGATACATATTAATCAAATTAACAAAGATCAAACATAAGGAACAAATATTAAAACAGCAAGAAAAAAATAACAAATAACATACAAGGGGATTCCCATAAAGATAACAGCTGATCTTTCAATAGAAAGAAGGTTCATAGCAATACAGGCATACCTCAAGAAACAAGAAAAAAGTCAACTATATCACCTAACTCTATACCTAAAGCAACTAGAAAAGGAAGAAATGAAGAACCCCAGGGTTAGTAGAAGGAAAGAAATCTTAAAAATTAGGGCAGGAATAAATACAAAAGAAGCAAAAGAGACTATAGCAAAAATCAACAAAGCCAAAAGCTGGTTCACTGAGAAGATAAATAAAATTGACAAACCATTAGCCAGACTCATCAAGAAACAAAGTTAGAAGAATCAAATTAACAAAATTAGAAATGAAAATGGAGAGATCACAACAGACAACACAGAAATACAAATAAGAGACCACTATCCGCAACTATATGCCAAAAAAATGGACAACTTCGAAGAAATGGACAAATTCTTAGAAAATTATAACTATCCAAAACTAAACCAGGAAGAAATAGAAAATATTAAGAGTCCCATCACAAACACGGAAATTGAAAATGTAATCAGAAATCTTCCAGCAAACAAAAATCCAGGACCAGATGGCTTCACAGTTGAATTCTTCCAAAAATTTAGAGAAGAGCTAACCTATCCTACTCAAACTCTTCTAGAAAATTACAGAGGAAGGTAAACTTCCAAACTCATTCTATGAGGCCACCATCATCCTAATACCAAAACCTGACAAAGATGCCACAAAAAAAGAAAACTACAGGCCAATATCACTGATGAACATAGATGAAAACCCCCTTAACAGAATTCTACTTAACAGAATCCAACAACATATTGAAAAGATCATACATCATGACCAAGTGGGCTTTATGCCAGGGATGCAATGATTCTTCAATATCCGCAAATCAATCAACGTAATACAACACATTAAGAAATTGAAAGATAAAAACCATATGATTATCTCAATAGATGCAGAGAAAGACTTTTGACAAAACTCAACATCCATCTATGATTAAAAAGCCTCCAGAAAGCAGGAATAGAAGGAACATACCTCAACATAATAAAAGCTATATATGACACACCCACAGCAAACATTGTACTCAATGGTGAAAAATTGAAAGCATTTCCCCTAAAGTCAGGAAAAAGACAATGGTGCCGACACTCACCACTACTATTCAACATAGGTTTGCGAGTTTTGCCCACAGCAATCAGAGCAGAAAAAGAAATAAAAGGAATCCAGATTGGAAAAGAAGATGTAAAACTCTCACTGTTTGCAGATGACATGATCCTCTACATAGAAAACCCTAAAGACCCCACCAGAAAATTACTGGAGCTAATCAATGAATATAGTAAAGTTGGAGGATACAAAATCAACACACAGAAATCCCTTGCATTCCTATACAGTAACAATGAGGAAACAGAGAGAGAAATTAGTATAGCCACTATGGAGAACAGTGTGGAGATTCCTTAAAATACCGGAAATAGAACTGCCATATGACCGAGGAAACCAGAATTGAAACAGACACGTGTACTCCAATGTCCATCGAAGCACTGTTTATAATAGTCAGGACATGGAAGCAACCTAGATGTCCATCAGCAGACGAATTGATAAGAAAGGTGTGGTACATATACACAATGGAGTATTACTCAACAATTAAAAAGAATACATTTGAATCAGTTCTAGTGAGGTGGATGAAACTGGAGCTTATTATACAGAAAGAAAGAAAAGCCAGAAAGAAAAACACCAATACAATATACTAACACATATATATGGAATTTACAAAAATGGTAACAATAATTCTATATGTGAGACAGCAAAAGAGACAGAGATGTATAGAACAGTCTTTTGGACTCTGTGGAAGAGGTCGAGGGTGGGATGATTTGAAAGAATGGCATTGAAACATATATATTATCATATGTGAAACTAATCGCCAGTCCAGGTTCGAAGCATGAGACAGAGTGCTTGGGGCTGGTGCACTGGGATGACCCAGAGGGATGGGATGAGGAGGGAGGTGGGAGCGGTGTTCAGGATGGGGAACACATATAAACCCATGGCTGATTCATGTCAATGTATGGTAAAAACCACTACAATATTGTAAGGTAATTAGCTTCCAATTAAAATAAATAAATTTATATTTAAAAAATTGAAGGCAGGCAAATACTAATGCTCATTTTAAAAGTTCAGCAACCAGTGTAATTAGGGATCAGCCAGAAATTAGACTATTTTTTTCTGTAAAATCATGAATTTTAAAAAATTCAACTAACTCAATTGCATTGCATTTTCTTTAGTAAGGTTTACCTTTGAACAAAAGAGCTGGCTTCCCCCCAAAGTCCTACTTTGATATATATCAATTCTTACTTATCTAGAGACCAGCTTTTCTTTCAAAATCTTATTTATTTATCTAGAGACCAGCTTTTCTTTCAAAATCTTATTAACTTCAGTTCTCTCTACTTGAATATGTTGTTGACACTGATTTTATCACAGAGGCCCCTGAGTTAGTAGATCTAATTGAATTGAGACAATAAGATTTTTATAGCAAAAGTCTCTTGAAATTAGCACTGCATACAATATAGTTATTTTTAAAATAATAAACATTAGGCACATATGCTAGATTTAGAAAGAGTGGCAATTTTTTCTTCTGTACAGGGATTTTTCAAGAATAATGCTTATTCCATTTTGAAATCAGGAAGTTAATAAGAATAGTTCAGCAAAGACACAGGAGATACAATGTAGCAGATTTCCCTTTTTGGGTTTTTTAGATATGCCACTATCCAAATGGGAAAGAAATGCCTTAAACAAACATGCTTATTAGGTTAAAAAAAAACTCTTGCTAACAAACATAGAAAATGTTACCTGGTAATTCTCTAGAGATCTCTTCAAGAAAATTAGAGATACCAAAGGAATATTTCATGAAAAGATGGGCTTGATAAAGGACAGAAATGTTATGGACCTAAGAGAAGCAGAAGATAATAAGAAAAGGTGGCAAGAATGCACAGAAAAACTGAATAAAAAAGATCTTCATGACCCAGATGATGAGGACGATATGATCACTCACCTAGAGCAAGACATCCTGGAATGTGAAATCAAGTGGGACTTAGGAAGCATCACTACGAACAAAGCTAGTGAAGGTGATGGGATACCAGGTGAGCTATTTCAAACCTTAAAAGATGATGCTGTGAAAGTGCTGCACTCAATATGCCAGCAAATTTGGAAAACTCAGCAGTGGCCACAGGACTGGAAAAGGTCAGTCTTCATTCCAATCCCAAAGAAAGGCAATGCCAAAGAATGTTCAAACTACTGCACAATTACACTCATATCACATGCTAGGAAAGTCATGCTCAAAATTCTCCAAGCCAGGCTTCAAGAGTACTTGAAACATGAACTTCCACATGTTCAAGCTGGAATTAGAAAAGGCAGAGGAATCAGAAATCAAATTGCCAACATCCGTTGTATCATTGAATAAGCAAGAGAGTTCCAGAAAAAAACATTTATTTCTGCTTTACTGACTATGCCAAACCTTTGACTGTGTGGATCACAACAAACTGGAAAACTCTTAAAGAGATGGGAATATCAGACCACCTGATCTGACTCTTGAGAAATATGTATGCATGCCAGGAAGCAACAATTAGAAAAGGACAGGGAACAACAGACTGGTTCCAAATGAGGAAAGGAGTATGTCAAGGCTGTGTATTGTCACCCTGCTTATTTAGATTATATTCAGAGTACATCATGAGAAATGCTGGGCTGGATAAAGCACAAGCTAGAATCAAGATTGCCAGGAGAAATATCAATAACCTCAGATATGGAGATGACACCACCTTTATGGTAGCAACCAAAGAAAAATAAAGAGCCTCTTGATGAAAGTGAAAGAGGAGAGCGAGAAAGTTGGCTTAAAATTCAATACTCAGAAAGCTAAAATCATGGCATCTGGTCCCATCATTTCATGGGAAACAGATGGGGAAACAGTGACAGATTTTATTTTGGGGGGCTCCAAAATCACTGCAGATTGTGACTTCAGCCATGAAATTAAAAGATGTTTACTCCTTGGAATAAAAGTTATGACCAACTTAGACAGCATATTAAAAAGCAGAGACATTACTTTGCCAACAAAGGTCCGTCTAGTCAAAGCCGTGGGTTTTCCAGTAGTCATGTATGGATATGAGAGTTGGACTATAAAGAAAGCTGACTGTAAACCCACTAACATCTCATAACTCATTACTGGACACTTCATTGCACTCCAGAGAGAAGAAATCCAGCTCCACCCACCAGAACACCGACACAAGCTTCCCTAACCAGGGAGCCTTGACAAGTCACCCATCCAACCCCACACACAGCGAGGAAACTACATAATAAAACTCCACAAACTGCCAGAAGATAGAAAGGCCACCCCAAGCAAAGCAATATAAGCAAGATGAAGAGGCAGGGAAATATCCAGCAAGTAAAGGAACAAGATAAATGCCCACCAACACAAACAAAAGAGGAAGATATACGGAATCTGCCTGATAAAGAATTTCGAATTTTGATGGTGAAAATGATTCAAAATCTTGAAAGCAAAATAGAGTTACAGATAAATAACCTGGAAAAAAGGATTGAGAAGATGGAAGAAAGATTTAAAAGGACTTAGAGGAAATAAAAAAGAGTCAATATACAATGAATAATGCAATGGATGAGATCAGAAACACTCTGGAGGGAACAAACAGTAGAATAACAGAGGCAGAAGACAGGATAAGCCAGCTAGAAGATAAAATTGTAGAAATAAATCAAACAGAGAGGAAAAAAAGAAAAACGAATTAAAAGAAATGAGCACAATATTAGAGACCTCTGGGACAATGTTAAATGCTCCAACATTCGAATCATAGGAGTCCCAGAAGAAGAAGACAAAAAGAAAGGAAATGAAAGAATACTTGGGAGATAATAGTTGAAAACTTCCCTAAAATAGGGAAAGAAATAATCACCCAAGTCCAAGAAACCCAGAGAGTCCCCAAAAGGATAAACCCAAGGCGAAACACTCCAAGACACATATTAATCAAATTAACAAAGATCAAACACAAAGAACAAATATTAAAAGCAGCAAGGGAAAAGCAGCAAATAACACACAAGGGATTCCCATAAGGATAACAGCTGATCTTTCAACAGAAACTATTCAGGCCAGGAGGGAATGGCAAGACATACTTAAAGTGATGAAAGAAAATAACCTACAGCCCAGAATACTGTACCCAGCAAGGATCTCATTCAAATATGAAGGAGAAATCAAAAGCTTTACAGACAAGCAAAAGCTGAGAGAATTCAGCATCACCAAACCAGCTCTCCAACAAATATTAAAGGATCTTCTCTAGACAGGAAACACAGAAAGGGTGTATAAACTCGAACCCAAAGCAATAAAGAAAATGGCAGCGGGATCATACTTATCAATAATTACTTTAAACGTAAATGGGTTGAATGCCCCAACCAAAAGACAAAGGCTGGCTGAATGGATACAAAAGCAAGACCCCCATATATATTGACTACAAGAGACCCACCTCAAAACGAGGGACACATACAGACTGAAAGTGAAGGGCTGGAAAAAGATATTCCATGCAAATAGAGACCAAAAGAAAGCAGGAATAGCAATACTCATATCAGATAAAATAGACTTTAAAACAAAGGTTGTGAAAAGAGACAAAGAAGGAAACTACATAATGATCAAAGGATCAATCCAAGAAGAAGATATAACAATTATAAATATTTATGCACCCAACATAGGAGCACCACAAAATGTAAGACAATTACTAATAAGTATGAAAGTGGAAATTAACAATAACACAATAAGAGTGGGAGACTTTAATACCCCACTTACATCTATGGATAAATCAACTAAACAGAAAATTAACAAGGAAACACAAACTTTAAATGATACAATAGACCAGTTAGACCTAATAGATATCTATAGGACATTTCACCCCAAAACAATGAATTTCACCTTTTTCTCAAGCGCACACGGAACCCTTTCCAGGATAGATCACATCCTGGGCCATAAATCTAGCCTTGGTAAATTCAAAAAAATTGAAATCATTCCAAGCATCTTTTCTGAACACAATGCAGTAAGATTAGATCTCAATTATGGGAAAAAAACTATTAAAAATGTCAACATATGGAGGCGAACAACACGCTGCTGAATAATGAACAAATCATAGAAGAAATCAAAAGAGAAATCAAAATATGCATAGAAATGAATGAAAATGAAAACAAAACAACCCAAAACCTCTGGGACACTGTAAAAGCAGTGCTCAGGAGGAAGTTCATAGCAATACAGGCACACCTTAAGAAACAAGAAGAAAGTCAACTCAATAACCTAACTCTACATCTAAAGCAACTAGAAAAGGAAGAAATGAAGAACCCCAAGGTCAGTAGAAGGAAAGAAATCGTAAAAATTAGGGCAGAGATAAATGCAAAAGAAACAAAAGAGACCATAGCAAAAATCAACAAAGCCAAAAGCTGGTTCTTTGAGAATGTAAATAAAATTGACAAACCACTAGCCAGACTCATCAAGAAACAAAGGGAGAAGAACCAAATCAATAAAATTAGAAATGAAAATGGAGAGATCACAACCGACAACACAGAAATACAAAGGATTATTAGAGAATACTATCAGCAATTATATGGCAATAAAATGAATAACTTGGAAGAAATGGACAAATTCCTAGAAAAGTACACCTTGCCAAAAGTGAACCAGGAAGAAACAGAAAATCTGAACAGACCCATCACAAGCACGGAATTAGAGGAAGTAATTAGAAATCTTCCAGCAAACAAAAGCCCAGGTCCAGACGGCTTCACAGCTGAATTCTACCAAAAATTTAGAGAAGAGCTAACACCTATTCTACTCAAACTCTTCCAGAAAATTCCGGAGGAAGGGAAACTTCCAAACTCATTCTATCATGACACCATCACCCTAATCCCAAAACCTGGTAAAGAGTCCACAAAAAAAGAAAACTACAGGCCAATATCACTGATGAACATAGATGCAATAATCCTGAACAAAATTCTAGCAATCAGAATCCAACAACACATTAAGAAGATCATACATCATGACCAAGTGGGCTTTATCCCAGGAATGCAAGGATTCTTCAATATCCGCAAATCAATCAATGTAATACACCACATTAACAAACTGAAAAATAAAAATCATATGATTATCTCAATAGAGGCAGAGAAAGCCTTTGACAAAATTCAACATCCATTTATGATAAAAACACTCCAGAAAGTGGGAATAGAAGGAACATATCTCAACATAAATAAAAACTATATATGACAAACCCACAGCAAACATTATCCTCAATGGTGAAAAACTGAAAGCATTTCCCCTAAAGTCAGGAACAAGACAAGGGTGCCCACTCTCACCACTACTATTCAATATAGTTCTGGAAGTTTTGGCTACAGCAATCAGAGCAGAAAAAGACATAAAAGGAATACAAATTGGAAAAGAAGAAGTAAAACTTTCACTGTTCGCTGATGACATGATCTTCTACACAGAAAACCCTAAAGACTCTACCAGAAAACTACTAGAGCTAATCAATGAATACAGTAAAGTTGCAGGATATAAAATCAACACACAGAAATCCCTTGCATTCCTATACACTAAAAATGAGAAAATAAAAATAGAAATTAAGGAAACTATTCCATTCACTGTTGCAACAAAAAGAATTAAATACTTAGGAATATATCTACCTAAGGAAACAAAAGACTTGTACATAGAAAACTATAAAACACTAGTGAAATTAATCAAAGAGAACACTAATAGATGGAGAAATATACCGTGTTCGTGGATTGGAAGAATAAATATTGTAAAAATGAGTATACTATCCAAAGTAATTTATACATTCAATGAAATCCCTATCAAGATACCAACGATATTTTTCACAGAACTAGAACAAATAATCTCACAATTTGTATGGAAATAAAAAAAAAAAAACCACCTCGAATAGCCAAAGCAATCTTGAGGAAGAAGAATGGAACTGGGGGAATTAACCTGCCGGACTTCAGGCTCTACTACAAAGCCACAGTCATCAAGACAGTATGGTACTGGCATAAAGACAGAAATATAGATGAATGGAACAAAATAGAAAGCCCAGAGATAAATCCACGCACCTATGGACACCTTTTCTTTGACAAAGGAGGCAAGAATGTAAAATGGAGAAAAGACAGTCTCTTTAACAAGTGGTGCTTGGAAAACTGGTCAGCCATTTGTAAAAGAATGAAACTAGAACACTTCCTAACACCATACACCAAAATAAACTCAAAATGGATTAGAGAGCTAAATGTAAGACCAGACACTATAAAACTCCTAGAGGAGAACGTAGGCAAAACACTCTCCGACGTAAATCACAGCAGGATCCTCCAAGACCCACCTCCCAGAATATTGGAAATAAAAGCAAAAATAAACAAATGGGACCTAATTAAAATAAAAAGCTTCTGCACAGCAAAGGGAACTATAAGCAAGGTGAAAAGACAGCGTTCAGAATGGGAGAAAATAACAGCAAATGAAGCAACTGATGAAGGATTAATCCCCAAAACATACAAGCAGCTCCTGCAGCTCAATTCCAGAAAAATAAATGACCCAATCAAAAAATGGGCCAAAGAACTAAAGAGACATTTCTCCAAAGAAGACATAAAGATGGCTAACAAACACATGAAAAAATGCTCAACATCCCTCATAACCAGAGAAATGCAAATCAAAACCACAATGAGATACCATTTCACACCAGTCAGAATGGCTGCTCTCCAAAAGTCTACATGCAATAAATGCTGGAGAGGGTGTGGAGAAAAGGGAACCCTCTTACACTGTTAGTGGGAATGCAAACTAGTACAGCCAGTATGGAGAACAGTGTGGAGATTCCTTAAAAAAAAAACTGGAAATAGAACTGCCATAAGACCCAGCAACCCCACTGCTGGGCATACACACCGAGGAAACCTGTATTGAATTGAAACAGACACGTCTACCCCAATGTTCATCGCAGCACTGTTTATAATAGCCAGGACATGGAAGCAGCCTAGATGTCCATCTGCAGATGAATGGATAAGAAAGCTTTGGTACATATACACAATGGAGTATTACTCAGCCATTAAAAAGAATGCATTTGAATCAGTTCTAATGAGATGGATGAAACTGGAGCCTATTATACAGAGTGAAGTAAGCCAGAAAGAAAAACACCAATACAGTATACTAACGCATATATATGGAATTTAGAATGATGCAAATGATAACCCTGTATACGAGACAGTAAAAGAGACACAGATGTATAGAACAGTCTTTGGGACTCTGTGGGAGAGGGTGAGGGTGGGATGATTTGGGAGAATGGCATTGAAACATGTATGTTGTCATATATGAAATGAATCACCAGTTCAGGGTCTATGCATGTTACAGGATGCTCGGGGCTGGTGTGCGGGGATGACCCAGAGGGAGGATAAAGGGAGAAGGGATGTGGGAGGGGGGCTCAGGAAGGGGAACTCATGTATACCCGGGGAAGATTCATGTCAATGTATGGCAAAATCAACCAATATAATATTGTAAAATAATTAGCCTCCAAGAAAAAAAAATTACCAAAAAATGGATCATACTTCTAAATGTAAAGTATTAAGCTATAAAACTTGTAGGAAAAAATTTGGAGAAAACCTTCATGACTTAGGATTAAGCAAATAATTTTTTATTTAATACTAAAAGTGTGATCTGTAAATGGAAAAGTTGGAAATTAATTTCATTAAATTTGCAACTATCACAATGTGAAAAACCTGCTAACAAATGCAAAGACAAACCACAAACTTAGAGAAAATATTTGCAAATCATCTATCCAACAGAGAACTTTATCCTGAACATTTAAAGAAGTTTGTAAAATCAACAGAAAAAAAGCAAGAAATCCAATTTAAAAATGGGCAAAATACAGGAACAGACATTTCATCAGAGGATATACAGATAAACAATATATACGAATAAACCCATGAAAGAATGTTTAACTTCATTAGCCATTAAGGGAAGTTAGATTAAAGCCACAGTGTGCTAGTACTGCACATGTGGAAATTAATGAGAACATAAAATTCAGTCAAGGATATGGAAAGAGTGGGAATGTAAAGTGATACATTCCCAGTAGTGGGAATGTAAAGTGACACACTCTGGAAAATATGTTGGCAATTTTGCAGTTTTCATAAGGTTAAACACACTTACCAGATGACACTGCACTTAATTTAAATAAACAGATGCCTGCAACGGTACTGAATGGTTGACTAATGATAATGCATTCATACAGGAAAATAAAGAAATCAAAATTGAAACTATGTTTTTTATTCTTTCCTTCATCTATTAAGATATTACATTATTCAAACCTTAGTGTCCTGGTATCAGTGGGAATTGAGAAGCATTGAAGATGTTAAATATTTCACGTATCATTTGTAGGACTGGCACAGGAAGACCATGGAGGGTTTCAAAGATGGACAGAATATAAAGGGCTTTGCAAGATATTCCCACCCAGGGAATGATCTATGAGTCATTTGTTTAATTCAAGCTGAAACATCTAGAAAGCAGGAGTAGATGCCTGGGGACATGGGGAGAAATAAGAGTACAGTGAAATTCTACCTAATGATACAGTATCTGATTTTTATTTTCTGGTGCCATTTCTAACAAAGAGAATATCATACCAATAAAATTTAATTTTTCTCTAGGCTTTTGTATAATGATCAAAATGACATGTGATTAAGGGATATATTTGTTGAATGTTCAAGAATTCCTTTTAAGAAAGCATACTGTATAAATGCTATAGCTAATATATCCTTCCCATTAATGATGACACTTTTCTCTTGACCAGCAGATTCATATTTGTCAGGAGGATCTGTTTTCTCCCAAAGTTTGTGCGAAATCAGAGAAGTGGGTACCGGCAGTAAAGACAAATGAATCCTGGCTTCCAGGGGCATGTGAGGGATGACGGAATTACCAGTCTTCTTCAGATAGGGACTACAAGTTGAAAAGTTCATAATCTAAAAATATTGGATAATATTAATGATTATTCTTTCAAAATGAAGGTTTAGTCATGGTTTTCCCTCAAAAAGTAGCATTCATGTTTCTTTTATCAAAAGAGAGCACTGAAATTTTTGATCAAAAGCAGTATTCATCGAGCATTAATTGAATGGCTAGTATATGTCAGTTACTATGATAAGCATTGTTCATCATCTGATAAACAACACACAAGATCTCTGTCTTCATGGGGCATATATTAGGAAGAGCAAACATTTAAAAAAAATACTTAATTTTTAAAAATAAAGACTATGAAGACTATGGTTATAAAGACCATGACATTAAAAAAAGGGGGTGCTATGAGAAAAAGTGTCATGATATACATACTATTTACAAATAGCCTCTCTAAGAAAGTAACATTTAAATCTGAATTCCAAAATATGAGGAGCCATTAGTAGGTGAAGGCAGAGGGGTCATTTCAAACGAAGGCATTAACATGTACAAAAGTGCTGAGATAGGAAAGAGCTAGGAGAATTCAAGGAAGTAAAATGAATGTGTCTGAAGGGAGTGACTGACAGAAACAGGAAATAAAGTTTAGCAAGACAGGCAGCAGCCAGATCAGACCTGGTCTTGTAGATCATGGAAAGGAAAACAAGAGATCTCTTCAAGAAAATTAGAGATATCAAGGGAACTTTTCATGCAAAGATGGGCTCGATAAAGGACAGAAATGGTATGGACCTAACAGAAGCAGAAGATATTAAGAAGAGGTGGCAAGAATACACAGAAGAACTGTACAAAAAAGATCTTCATGACCAAGATTATCATGACGGCGTGATCACTCACCTGGAGCCAGTCATCTTGGAACATGAAGTCAAGTGGGCCTTAGAAAGCATCACTACGAACAAAGCTAGTGGAGGTGATGGAATTCCACTTGAGCTATTTCAAATCCTGAAAGATGATGCTGTGAAAGTGCTTCACTCAATATGCCAGCAAATTTGGAAAACTCAGCAGTGGCCACAGGACTGGAAAAGGTCAGTCTTCATTCCAATCCCAAAGAAAGGCAATGCAAAAGAATGCTCAAATTACCGCACAATTGCACTCATCTCACACGCTAGTCAAGTCATGCTCAAAATTCTCCAAGCCAGGCTTCAGCAATATGTGATCGGTGAACTCCCAGATGTTCAAGCAGGTTTTAGAAAAGGCAGAGGCATCAGAGATCAAATTGCCAACATCCACTGGATCATGGAGAAAGCAAGAGAGTTCCAGAAAAACATCTATTTCTGCTTCATTGACTATGCCAAAGCCTTTGACTGTGTGGATCACAATAATCCATGAATATGGTGTATTTTTCCATCTATTTGTGTCATCTTTGATTTCTTTCATCAGTGTTTTATATTTTTCTCTATATAGGTCTTTTGTTTCTTTAGGTAGATTTATTCCTAATATTTTATTCTTTTTGTTACAATGGTGAATGGAATTTTTTCCTTAATTTCTCTGTTTTCTCAGTGTATAGGAATACAAGGGATTTTTGTGTATTAATTTTATATCCTGAAAATTTATTATATTCATTGATTAGCTCTAGCAATTTTCTGGTGGTATCTTTAGGGTTTTCTATGTAGAAGTCCAGGTCATCTGCAAACAGTGAGAGTTTTACTTCTTCTTTTCCAATATGGATTCCTTTTCTTTTTTTTTTTTTTCCTTTGATTACTGTGAATTCTTTGCCTTAATTTTTGAAACTAACTTCACTAAATGAAATGGTGTCTACACTAGTTACCAAAGCAGAAGTTACAACTCTGAACACTTAGTGATATTTTGAACTATTTGATGTTGTGGCCTGCTTTCTAGTATTCTTTTAGGATAACACAGGGAGAGGAACACGGCTGAGAGCCTGGAAAACTGCCAGAGTTCTGATGCCTCCACTTTTATTTCCAACAGAATGACCATGTTGTTTTACATAGCAGTTTGTTTGAAAAAGGGTTTAAAGGCTCTTAAACAACACTGAACATCATTTAATTTTCCATTCATTTCATTTTATCAGTAGTCACTAAGGTTATCCACACCTATTAGGCTATTATACTTTTTAAAGGTGAGGATGTGGAGAAATTGCAAACCTCGTGCATTTCTGGTGGGTATATAAAATGGGGCTGCCACTGTAAAAAAATATAGTGGCAATTCCTAAAAAATTTAAATGTTGAATTACTATATGATGGGGAAATTTCACTTTCTGGGCATATACCCCAAAGACGTGAAATCAGGGGCTCAAACAAATATTTGTACACTAATGTTCATTGCACCATTATTCATAACAGCCAAAATGTGGAAGCTACCAAAATGTCCATCGATGGATGAATGGATAAAAATGAAGTGGCATATAGGTACAATGGAATATTATTATCATTTTAAAAAATAAAGGGGATTCTAACACATACGGTAACATAGATGAACCTTGAAGATATTCTGCCTAGTGAGATAAAGTCTCAAAAGTCCAAATAATGTGTGGTTCTCCTTACATGACATACCTAGAGTAGTCAAATTCAAAGAAACAGAAAGTAGAATGGTGACTGTCAAAGTCTAGAAGAGAAGGGAATGGGAAGTTAAGGTCTAATGACTACAGAGTTTCAGTTTTGCAAGATGAAAAGTTCTGAACAGGAATGGTGGTTATGATTGCAAACCAGTGTGAATGTATTTAAAACCACAGAACTGTACTGTTAAAAATACTGAAATGATAAAAGCTATGTATAATTTACTTCAATAAAAATATTTAAAAAAAAAAAAACAGCTGTTAGATACCAGGAACATATTGGTGTTTATCAGAAGCAGGAGGTGGGGGTGGGAGGCAAAATAGGTGAAATGATTCAAAAGACGGAAACTTCCAGCTATAAAATGAATGTCATGGAGATATAATGAATAGCATGGCAACTATAGTTACTAATATTCTATTGCATATTTGAAAGTTGCTAAGAGAGTAGATCCTAAAAGTTCTTATCACAAGGAAAAAAATATGTAACTGTATTGTGATGGATGTTAACTAGCCTTATTATGATGATCATTTTACAATATATACAAATATTAAAACATTATGTTATAAACCTGAAATTACTTTAATGTTATGTCAATTATACCTCAATTAAAAATAAGTTAAAGATATCTACCTACTATATGATTCAACATTCCATTCCTAGGCAGAACACAAGAAAAATGAAAATGTATCCCCATACAAAGACTTGTACATGACTGTTCATAGTGGTTTTATATGGAATAGCCAAAAACCTAGAAGCAACCCAATATTTGCCCACAGGTGAATAAATAAACAAATTGTGGTATTTTCATGTAATGTAATACTACTTGTAATGTAATACTCTAAAAAGGAATTAGATACTGATTACCCAACAACATAGATATATTTCAAATAATTATGCTTAGTGAAAGATGGCAGACAAGAAAAGAGTACATACATATCATTGCATTTATATAAAGTTACAGTAAATGCAAATTAACCTCTAGTGTCAAAAAGCAAATCAGTGGTTGCTTTGGGAGGCAAGGGTACAAGGAGAGGCAAAAAAGCAGGAGAAGACTTTGGGGAGTTACGGATGTTATGTTCATTATCTTGATTGTGGTCACTGTTTCATGGGTGTATAGATTTGTCAAAATGTATCAGATTGTACACTTTAAATATATACAAGTTGTGTGCCTGCATGATAAGTTGCTTCAGTCATGTCTAACTGTTTGCAATCCTATGAACTGTAGCACACTAGGCTCCTCTATCCATAGGATTCTCCGGGCAAGAATAATGGAGTGGGTTGCCATTTTTTTCTCCAGGGTATCTTCCTGACCCAGGTATCGAACCCAGGTCTCCTTCATTGAAGGAAGATGCTTTACCATCTGAGCTACTAGGGAAGACCCGATATATCAAGTCAGTCAGTCAGTCAGTCAGTTCAGTCGCTTAGTCGTGTCCGACTCTCCGCGACCCCATGAATCACAGCACGCCAGGCCTCCCTGTCCATCACCAACTCCCGGAGTACACTCAAACTCATGTCCACAGAGTCGGTGATGCCATCCAGCCATCTCATTCTCCGTCGTCCCCTTCTCCTCCCGCCCCCAACCTTTCCCAGCATCAGAGTCTTTTCCAGTGAGTCAACTCGTCGCATGAGGTGGCCAAAGTATTGGAGTTTCAGCTTTAGCATCAGTCTCAAGTACATCTCATTAAATCTGTTAAAACAAAACATAAAAAGCATGGCAGGTTTTAAGACTGCAGATTAAAGATGAAAAATTTCCCAAAGACTATCAAGTGAGATAGCTTCTAGAGTACATGAAAGATACTGAGGAATACAAGGAGATTTTTATAAAGTGCTTACTCTGGGTAAGAATCTTCATTTTTGCTTCCTAAACAGAATGATTAGTAAAGATAAAGGAAATAGAAAAAGTGGGGGAGGGGGAGATTCAAAGGCAATACATAGTGAACACTTTGACTAACCTAAAAGAATTGGCCCGCAGGATTGCCCTGGTGGTCCAGTGGCTAAGACTCTGCACTCCCAATGCAGAGGGACTAGGTCCAGTCCCTGGTCAGGGAACTAGATTTCACATGTCTCAGCTAAGATTCCACATGTTTCAACTAAGACCTGGCAAAGTCAAATAAATAAATAAAATTTTGTCCTTAATCACTCATTAGGCAATTAACACTAATTATAAATGGATCATGTGATAGACATGACCATTATAACAAGCCAATCAATGTATAAGATACAATTAAAGCAGCTCCTATGCTTGGATGTAACTCAAATGATTCCTGATAGGCTAGAACTGTTAATGTATTTTTACTTTTTCTTCAGCAGGTTAAGTCACTTTAACTTGTATTGCTGGAGTCTAAGAGGTTGTTTCAGAATCTAAGACTATCCATTTCTTAAACATTATTTTGTTAAGAAGATTACAAAGAGATGGTTTTAAGTCATTGATTTTATCAACTCAATTTGGAAAGATTCAGACTTGGACATCAAAATATTATGAGTCATCCAATGTTACAGAGCTAGCTATTTACAATGCTTGAAATGGGGGGGGGGGGTAACAGAAACAAAACAGACGTTATAAACTTTAGATAATTACAAGGATTATCTCCCCAATGGTTCAGAGGCCCAAATTACACACCATCAAACAGAGCAATTTAGAGTACAAATTGCATCACCTTCCTAAAAAAAAAAAAAAAAATAGATTCCAAGGCTGAATTTTCTCAATGATGTGTTAATAAAATATCAAGGAAAGTTGTGATTTACTAAACCTTGTTCTACTTCATAAAAGTTCTCTCTTGCTTCCTAAAAGCTGACCATAATTGACGTAGAAAAGATCTGTTAGAATTCTTTCATTTCCACAGCACACAGAAACTGTAGCTGAAAGTTTCCAAACTGGAAAGAGTTATTAAACTTGAATTAAGATTCAATTACTCCTTGGTATGCACTGCATATTGGTGTCCATAGGAAAGATTTTTTTCTTTGCATTCAAAAATCTATGTGTGTTTTGTGAGTTAAAACTTGAAAACTTCTTAAAATTTGAAATTTGGTTTTATTCCTAATAACTTTCATTTAAAAAGGTTCTATTTGAATTTTGAAATATATTCCATTTTTTCTCCACCATATTGACCTTTTCATTTCACTTTGAAACTAAATGACAAAATGACTAAGTATAATAGAAAAATACCAGGATATTCCAGTTTTGTTTTGGGTAGATTGCAGGAGGGAAAGATTAGGATTTAGAGCCCAAGTACTTCAATCAACCCTTAATTTTCAGCTCCTCTCTTGATAAAGTTTTGTTGCTGTTTTTCTTTTATTGTACAAATTATTTGCTTTTTAAAAAAATTCTTTGATAAACTAATTTGTGTATACATTTATATCTCCTATATGTAATTTTTCTGTAGATGAATTCCAAGAAATAGAAATGTTGTGAAATTATTGAACCCTAATGCATGTTTTGGGCTTCCTAGGTGGTGCTAATGGTAAAGAACCCAATGCAGGAGGGGTAAAAGATGTGGGTTCCATTCCTGGGTCAAGAAAATCCCCTGGAGGTGGGCATGGCAATCAAATCCAGTATTGTTCCCTGGAAAATCCCCATGGACAGAGGAACCTGGTAGGCTACAGTGCATTTGGTCACACGACTGAAGCAACTTAACACGCATGCAATGCATGTTTTGTGATAGTTTTTTTTTTTTTTTATGTCTTTGGGAGTGAGTTTTGTGAATGAGTTTTGGTGTAATTTTTGCAACGATTATCTATTCATTGTGGTCTTTGAATTTATTTGCACACAGTTGAACACAGTAGTCTCATTATTCCTCACCTGTGCTTATTTCATCATTATACATTTTTAAAAACACTCCAGTGTTTTATGTTGATCAGATTAGCTACCTGCTTCTCAATTTTATTGTTATTCAAAGAACGAATCTTTTTTCTTAAATCCTTTAATTCTTTTTTTTTAAATTTTTTATAATTTTTTTTCTTTTATGGCTTATTTTTATTTTAATTGGAGGCTAATAATTTTTAAAAATTGTATCGGTTTTGCCATACACTGACATGAATCCGTCCTGGGTGTACATGTATTCCCCATCTTGAACCCCCCTACCACCTCCCTCCCCATATCATTGCTTTGGGCCATCCAGTGTACCAGCCCCGAGCATCCTGTATCATGAATCTAACCTGGACTGGCGATTCATTTCACATATGATAATATACATGTTTCAATACCATTCTCCCAAATCATCTCACCCTCGCCATCTCCCACAGAGCCCAAAAGACTTCAATACATCTGTGTTTCTTTTACTGTCTCGCATATAGGGTTATTGGTACCATTTTTCTAAAATCCATATATATGTGGTAGTATACTGTATGCAGGTCAGGAAGTAACAGTTAGAACTGGACATGAAACAACAGACTGGTTCCAAATAGGAAAAGGAGTACGTCAAGGTCGTATATTGTCACTCTGCTTATTTAACTTATATGCAGAGCACATCATGAGGAACGCTGGGCTAGAAGAAGCACAAGTTGGAATCAAGATTGCCGGGAGAAATATCAATAACCTCAGATATGCAGATGACACCACCCTTATGGCAGAAAGTGAAGAGGAACTAAAAAGCCTCTTGATGAAAGTGAAAGAGGAGAGTGAAAAAGTTGGCTTAAAGCTCAACATTCAGAAAACGAAGATCATGGCATCTGGTCCCATCACTTCATGGGAAATAGATGGGGAAACAGTGGAAACAGTGTCAGACTTTATTATTTTGGGCTCCAAAATCATTGCAGATGCTGACTGCAGCCATGAAATCATAAGACGCTTACTCCTTGGAAGGAAAGTTATGACCAGGCTAGATAGTATATTAAAAAGCAGAGACATTACTTTGCCAACCAAGGTCCGCCTAGTCAAGGCTATGCTTTTTCCCGTGGTCATGTATGGATTTGAGAGTTG
This sequence comes from Moschus berezovskii, assembly GCF_049115385.1. Classification (NCBI taxonomy): domain Eukaryota; kingdom Metazoa; phylum Chordata; class Mammalia; order Artiodactyla; family Moschidae; genus Moschus; species Moschus berezovskii. The sequence goes on from NC_142488.1 coordinate 104,654,509, forward strand.
GACTGTGAAGAAAGCTGATCGCCGAAGAACTGATGCTTTTGAACTGTGGTGCTGGAGAAGACTCTTGAGAGTCCCTTGGACTCAAGGAGATCCAACCAGTCCATTCTAAAGGAGATCAATCCTGGGTGTTCATTGGAAGGACTGATGCTAAAGCTGAAACTGCAATACTTTGGCCACCTCATGCGATGAGTTGACTCACTGGAAAAGAGTCTGATGCTGGGAGGGATTGGGGGTGGGAGGAGAAGGGGACGACAGAGAATGAGATGGCTGGATGGCATGAGTTTGAGTGAACTCCGGGAGTTGGTGATGGACAGGGAGGGTTGGCATGCTATGATTCATGGGGTCGCAAAGAGTCGGACACGACTGAGTGACTGAACTGAACTGAACTGAATATTCCATTGTGTATATGTACCACAGCTTTCTTATACATTCGGCTGCTGATGGACATCTAGGTTGCTTCCATGTCCTGGCTATTATAAACAGTGCTGCAATGAACACTGGGGTACACGTGTCTCTTTCAATTCTGGTTTCCTCGGTGTATATGCCCAGCAGTGAGATTGCTGGCTCGTATGGCAGTTCTATTTCCAGGTTTTTAAGGAATCTCCACACTGTCCTCCATAGTAGTGGTACTAGTTTACATTCCCACCAACAGTGTAAGAGGGTTCCCTTTACTCCACAATCTCTCCAGCATTTATTGCTTGTAGACTTTTGGATAGCAGCCATTCTGACTGGCATGACATGGCACCTCATTATGGTTTTGATTTGCATTTCTCTGATAATAAGTGATGTTGAGTAGCTTTTCATGTGTTTGTTAGCCATTTTTATGTCTTCTTAGGAGAAATATCTGTTTAGTTCTTTGGCACATTTTTTGATAGGGTCATTTATTTTTCTGGAATTGAGCTGAGGATTTGCCTGTATATTTTTGAGATTAATTCTTGTCAGCTGCTTCATTTGCTATTATTTTCTAAAATTATGAAGGCTGTCTATTCACCTTGCTTATAGTTTCCTTTGTTGTGCAGAAGCTTTTAATTTTAATTAGGTCCCATTTGTTTATTTTTCCTTTTATTTCCAATATTCTGGGAGGTGGGTCTTGGAGGATCCTGCTGTGATTTACGTCGGAGAGTGTTTTGCCTACGTTCTCCTCTAGGAGTTTTATAGTTTCTGGTTTTCCATTTAGATCTGTAATCCATTTTGAGTTTATTTTTATGGATGATGTTAGAAAGTTTTCTAGTTTCATTCTTTTACAAGTGGTTGACCAGTTTTCCCAGCACCACTTGTTAAAGATACAGTCTTTTCTTCATTGTATGTTCTTGCCTCCTTTATCAAAGATAAGGTGTCCATAGGTGCGTGGATTTATCTCTGGGCTTTCCATTTTGTTCCACTGATCTATTTTTCTGTCTGTGTGACAATACCATACTGTCTTGATGACTGTGGCTTTGTAGTAGAGCCTGAAGTCCAGCAAGTTGATTCCTCCAGCTCCATTCTTCTTTCTCAAGATTGCTTTGGCTATTCGAGGTTTTTTGTATTTCCATACAAATTGTGAAATTATTTGTTCTCGCTCTGTGAAAAATAACGTTGGTAGCTTGATAGGGATTTCATTGAATCTATAGATTGCTTTAGATAGTATACTCATTTTCACTATATTGATTCTGCCGATCCATGAACACGGTATATTTCTCCATTGATTAGTGTGCTCTTTGATTTCCATCACCAGTATTTTACAGTTTTCTATATATAGGTCTTTTGTTTCTTTAGGTAGATATATTCCTAAGTATTTTATTCTTTTTGTTTCAATGGTGAATGTGATTGTTTCCTTAATTTCTCTGTTTTCTCATTATTAGTGTATAGGAATGCAAAGAATTTCTCTGTGTTGATATTATATCCAGCAATTTACTATATTCACTGATTAGCTCTAGCAATTTTCTGGTGGCGTCTTTAGGTTTTTCTATGTAGAGAATCATGTCATCTGCAAACAGTGAGAGTTTTACTTCTTCTTTTCCAATTTGGATTCCTTTTATGTCTTTTTCTGCTCTGATTGCTGTGGCCAAAACTTCCAAAACAATGTTGAATATTAGTGGCGAGAGTGGGCACCCTTGTCTTGTTCCTGACTTTAAGGGAAATGCTTTGAATTTTTTACCATTGAGAAAAATGTTTGCTGTGGGTTTGTCACATATAGCTTTTATTATGTTGAGGAATGTTTCTTCTATTCCCACCTTCTGGAGGGTTTTGATAATAAATGGATGTTGAATTTTGTCAAAGGCTTTCTCTGCATCTATTGAGATAATCATATGGTTTTTATTTTTCATTTTGTTAATGTGGAGTATTACATTGATTGATTTGCAGATATTGAAGAATCCTTCCATCCCTGGGATAAAGCCCACTTGGTTATGATGTATGATCTTTTTAATGTGTTGTTGGATTCTGATTGCTAGAATTTTGTTAATGATTTTTGCATCGATGTTCATCAGTGATATTGTCCTGTAGTTCTCTGTTTTTGTGGCATCTTTGTCAGGTTTTGGTATTAGGGTGATGGTAGCCTCATAAAATTAGTTTGGAAGTTTACCTTCCTCTTGTAATTTTCTGGAAGAGTTTGAGTATGATAGGTGCTAGCTCTTCTCTAAATTTTTGGTAGAATTCAGCTGTGAAGCCACTGGACCTTGGCTTTTGTTTGCTGGAAGATTTTTGATTACAGTTTCAATGTCCATGCTTGTGACGGGTCTGTTAAGATTTTCTATTTCTTCCTGGTTCATTTTTGGAATGTTGTACTCTTCCAAGGATTTGTCCATTCCTTCCAAGTTGTCCATTTTGGGGCATATAACTGCTGATAGTATTCTTTTAAGATCCTTTGTATTTCTGTGTTGTCTTTGTGATCTTTCCATTTTCATTTCTAGTTTTATTGATTTGATTTTTCTCCCTTTGTTTCTTGATGAGCCTGGCTAGTGCTTTGTCAATCTTATTTACCCTCTCAAAAAACCAGCTTTTGGCTTTGTTGATTTCTGCTATGGTCCCTCTGTTTCTTTTGCATTTATTTCTGCCCTAATTTTTAAGATTTCTTCCCTTCTACTAACCATGGGATTCTTCATTTCTTCCTTTTCTAGTTGCTTTAGGTGTAGAGTTATGTGATTTAGTTGACTTTTTTCTTGTTTCTTGAGATATGCCTAAATTGCTATGAACCTTCCCCTTACCACTGCTTTTACAGTGTCCCACAGGTTTTGGGTTGTTGTGTTTTCATTTTCATTCGTTTCTATGCATATTTTTATTTACTTTTTGGTTTCTTCTAAGATTTCTTGGTTATTCAGCAGTGTGTTGTTCAGCCTCCATATGTTGGCATTTTTAATAGTTTTTCTCCTGTAATTGACATCTAATCTTACAGCATTGTGGTCAGAAAAGATGCTTGGAATGATTTCAATTCTTTTGAATTAACCAAGGCTAGATTTATGGCCCAGGATATGATCTATTCTGGAGAAGGTTCTGTGTGCACTTGAGAAAAAGGTGAAATTCATTGCTTTGGGGTGAAACGTCCTATAGATATCAATTAGGTCTAACTGGTCTATTGTATCATTTAAAGTTTGTGTTTCCTTGTTAAGTTTCTGTTTAATTGATCTATCCATAAGTGTGAGTGGGGTATTAAAGCCTCCCACTATTATTGTGTTATTTTTAATTTCCCCTTTCATACTTGTTAGCATTTGTCTTACATATTGCGGTGCTCCTATGTTGGGTGCATATTTATAATTGTTATATCTTCTTCTTGGATTGATCCTTTGATCATTATGTAGTATCCTTCTTTGTCTCTTTTCACAGCCTTTGTTTTAAAGTCTATTTTATCTGATATGAGTATTGCTACTCCTGCTTTCTTTTGGTCTCTATTTGCTTGGAATATCTTTTTCCAGCCCTTCATTTCAGTCTGTATGTGTCCCTTGTTTCGAGGTGGTAGACAACATATATAGGGGTCTTGTTTTTGTATCCATTCAGCCAGTCTTTGTCTTTTGGTTTGGGCATTCAAACCATTTACATTTAATGTAATTATTGATAAGCATGATACCATTGCCATTTACTTTATTGTTTGGGGTTCGAGTTTATACACTCATTCTGTGTTTCCTGTCTAGAGAAGGTCCTTTAGCATTTGTGGGAGAGCTGGTTTGGTGATGCTGAATTCTCTAAGCTTTTGCTTGTCTGTAAAGCTTTTGATTTCTGCCTCATATTTGAATGAGATCCTTGTTGGGTACAGTTATCTGGGCTGCAGGTTATTTTCTTTCAACACTTTAAGTATGTCCTGCCATTCCTTCCTGGCCTGAAGAGTTTCTATTGAAAGATGAGCTGTTATCCTTATGGGGATCCCCTTGTGTGTTATTTGTTGTTTTTCCCTTGCTGCTTTTAATATTTGTTCTTTGTGTTTGATCTTTATTAACTTGATTAATATGTGTCTTGGAAAATTTCTCCTTGGGTTTATCCTGTTTGGGACTCTCTGTGTTTCTTGGACTTGGGTGATTATTTCCTTCCCCATTTTAGGGAAGTTTCCAACTACTATCTCCTCAAGTATTTTCTCATGGTCTTTCTTTTTGTCTTCTTCTTCTGGGACTCCTGTGATTCGAATGTTGGGGAGTTTTACATTGTCCCAGAAGTCTCTGTGATTGCCCTCATTTCTTTTAATTTGTTTTTCTTTTTTCCTCTCTGTTTCATTTATTTCTACCATTTTATATTTTATCTCACTTATCCTATTTTTTGCCTCCGTTATTCTACTGTTGGTTCCCTCCAGAGTATGTTTGATCTCATTTATCATATTATTCATTATATACTGACTCTTTTTTATTTCTTCTAAGTCCTTGTTAAACCTTTCTTGCATCTTCTCAATCCTTTTCTCTAGGCTTTTATCAGTAACTCCATTTTGTTTTCAAGATTTTGTATCATTTTCACTATCACTATTCGGAATTCTTTTAAGGTATATTCCCTATCTCTTCCTCTTTTGTTTGGGTTGCTGGACATTTATCCTGTTCCTTTACCTGCTGGGTATTTCTCTGCCTTTTCATCTTGCTTATATTGCTGTGTTTGGTGTGGCCTTTCCGTCTTCTGGCAGTATATGGTGTTCTCTTTCTTGTGGAGTTTCCTTGATGTGGATGGGTTTGGAGGGGTGGCTTGTCAATGTTTCCTGGTTAGGGAAGCTTGTGTCGGTGTTCTGGTGGGTGGAGCTGGTATCTTCTCTCTGGAGTGCAATGAAGTGTCCAGTAATGAGTTATGAGATATCAGTGTGTTTGGAGTAAATTTGGGCAGCCAGTATATTGAAGCTCAAGGCTATGTTCCTGTGTTGCTGGAGAATTTGCATGGTATGTCTTGCTCTGGAACTTGTTGGCCCTTGGATGGTTCTTGGTTTCAGTGTAGGTATGGAGGTGTTTGATGATCTCCTTTTGATTGATGTTCCCTGGAGTCAGGAGTTCTCTGGTGTTCTCAGGATTTGGACATAAGCCTCCTGCCTCTGGTTTTCATTCTTATTCTTGCAGTAACCTCAAGACTTCTCCATCTTTCACTTTCAAGGCGGTTGCCTCTGTTTTAGCTTCTTCTGTTTGCTGTCTCTTCAGTGTCTAATTTCCGCCCTGACACAAGAGGGTGGTGGTGACCACTTTTTTAAGGCTCACTTGTTCAGTCATGCTGTGGGAAGGGAGGAACACTGCAAACAAATATCATTTGCATCTGTGGGGAGTGCTCGCAGTGACTCGGCCACACTGGGTTTGGCCCTGCTCACGGTGTGTGTGTTTTCCCTGTCTATACTGCTCAGGCTCTAGTTTGCTATGCCGGGAACTGTCTGAGGCTGGCCCTGGGTTGCATGCACTTCCCAGGTCAAAGCCGCTCAGTTTCAGGTACTGGCATACTCCACAAAGGCACAAACTTGGTTGGGCCTGCGTTTTGTGCCCTTTCCCAGTCAGAGCAGCTCAGGTGACCAGGTGTTTGGAGAGTGTGGTCGCTGTGACTTATCACCTCCTCCATTCCTGCCGCTCGGTTTTCTGGGTGGACAACTGGCGCACTTTCTCAGGTGGGTGTCGATTGTCCAGAATCCCAAGATGTCTTGGTTAGCAACGAAGGTTGATTCCAGTTTGGTATCGGATGCCTCTCTGGGGCCTCGATTTCCCCTTTCTGGCTCTGGCTGCCCTCCCCTGACTGTCTCTGTGGGGGATGGGCCATCCACAGCCGGCTAGCTCTAGTCAGTCCTTTGTTCTCTGAGCAGGTCTGGAGGTGTCTTAGGTTAGGGCTTTTCACATTTTCATGGGGTAGCTATCCCACAGTCTGCTTTGCTATCAAGTTAGTTCTCTCAGATTGCCCTCGGGGCATTCAGGCCCGGTCCTTACTTTAAGTAATGCATTCCGTGCCTCCCTGCCCAGTCCCCTCTTGCTAGTGGTGGATGTGGGCGTCTGTCCTGCTTTTCCACTTGGAGTTATCGTTGGGCATGTAATCTGTGGGTTTTGATTATTTATTTTTCCTCCCAGTTATGTTGCCCTCTGAGGTTCCAAGGCTCACAACAGACTTGCTAGTAAGAGTGTTTTCCTGGTGTTTGGAAACTTCTCTCTTTTTTAAAATTCCCTTCCCGGGATGGATCTCCTTCTCTACCTCTTTTGTCTCTCTTTTTATCTTTTATATTTTTTCCTACCTCCTTTCGAAGACAATGGGCTGCTTTTCTGGGTGCCTGATGTCCTCTGCCAGCATTCAGAAGCTGTTTTGTGGAATTTACTCAGCGTTCAAATGTTCTCCCTGTCCTATTCCTCCACCATCTTCAGTCCATTAATTCTTAAGGCCTTTTAATTCTTCTGATTTACCTTCTATTTGTATTTTTTTTTCCCTTTAACTTTTTGGTTTGATGATTCACATATTTTTAGCTTTTTGTTAGTATAAGTATTTAAGACTGGAATTTAATTGGGCAGTACTCTACATACATCACATAGGTTCTGATATCTAGTATTTCTGTTATCATCGTGTGTTATATATCATAACTTAAGATTTCAATTTTTCTTTGAATTGTTTAAGAGAAAGTGTCTAAAGAAGGATTTTTTGTTTCCTAGTTTTTTCATTACCTTCCACTTTTATTGAACTGTAATTAATGAATATTCACATTGTTTTGCATTTCTTATATTTTGAAAAATGATGTTTCACTTCTACCAAAATATGCAGTTTTTGGAAGATATTCCAGGGGTCCTTTAATACAAAATACATTCTGTATTTTATTATTTTTAATTTTTGGCTGTATGCCACAGCATGTGGGACTTTTGTTTCCTGACCAGTGATCAGACACTTGCTCCATGCATTGGAAGGCAGAGTCTTAACCATTGGACCACCAGGGGAGTCCTCATTCTGTATTTCATTATATAGAATATGATACATACCAAAAAATCTACCTTACCAGTTGCGCTATTTAGCTTTTCTATATTTATTCTTTGTCCACTTGGCCTGACCTGGACTGCTACCATTAATGCATTTCTGTTTACTTTTGCAATCTCCTCCGTCCTCCACTATATCCCAGAGTTTGCTCAAATTCATGTCCATTGAGTTTGTGATACCATCCAAACATCTCATCCTCGTTGTCCCCTTCTCCTCCTGCCTTCAATCTTTCCCAGCATCAGGATCTTTTCCAGTGAGTCAGTACTTCACATCAGGTAGCCAAAGTATTGGAGCTTCAGCTCCAGTATCAGTCCTTCCAATGAATATTCAGGATTGATATCATTTATGATTGACTGGTTTGATCCCTTTGCTGTCCAAGGGACTCTCAGGAGTCTTCTCCAGCACTACAGTTCAAAAGTATCTATTTTTTGGCACTCAGCCTTCACATCCATACACAACTACTGGAAAAACCATAACTTTGCCTATATGGACCTTTGTTGACAAAATGATATCTCTGCTTTTTAATACACTGTCTAAGTTTGTCATAGCTTTACTTGCAAGGAGCAAGTGTCTTTTAATTTCATGGCTGCAGTCACTGTCCATGGTGATTTTGCAGCCCAAGAAAATAACGTCTCTCACTGTTTGCATTGTTTCCCCATTTATTTGCCATGAAGTAGTGGGACTGGATGCCATGATCTTAGTTTTTTGAATGCTGAGTTTTAGGCCAGCTTTTTTATTCTCCTCTTTCACCTTCATCAAAAGACTCTTTAGTTCCTCTTAGCTTTCTGCCATTAGTGTGGTAACATCTGCCTACCTGTTGTGGGGCTTAGAAATTTTGCAACACTGTGAGAACTTCTTTGGTATAATTGTTCTCCAGTTTGTAGGTCGCCTGCTAGGCGGCTCTATAGTGGGGCCAATGGCGACCTCTTCCAAGAGGGCTTATGCAACATTCTGTGCCTCCCAGGACTGCTGCTGCCCTGTCCTTGTGGCAGGCCACTGTTGACCCATGCCTCCTCAAAAGAAAGAAAGAAGTGAAGTTGCTCACTCGTGTCCGACTCTTTGCGACCCCATGGACTGTAGCCTACCAGGCTTCTCTGTCCATGGAATTTTCCATGGAAGAGTACTGGAGTGGGTTGCCATTTCCTTCTCCAGGGGATCTTCCAGAGCCAGGGATCAAACCCAGTTCTCCTACATTGCAGGCAGAAGACGCTTTATCTTCTGAGCCATCAGGGAAGCCCCTCAAACACTCAAAGGCAGGTCTGGCTCAGTCTCTTGTGGGGGTTACTGCTCCTTTCCCTGGGTTCTGGTGCACACAAGGTACTGTTTGTGCCCTCCAAGAGTCTCTAGTGGGTATGAGATTTGATTTTTAAATGATATGGCACCCCTCCTACTGTCTTGTTGCTGCTTCGTCTTTTCCCTTGGACATAGGGTACTTGAACAATAGCAACAATCTGCATATCTGAGGTTGTTGATATTTCTCCTGGCAGTATTGATTCCAGCTTGTGATTCATCCAGCCTGGCATTTTGCAAGATGTACTATGCAGGTAAGTTAAGTAAAAAGGGTGGCAATATACAGCCTTGGTGCACTTTCCCCATTTTGAACAACTCTGTTGTTCCATGTCCAGTTCGAACTGTTGGTTTTTGACTTGCATACATGTTTCTCAGGAGGCAAGTAAGGTGGTCTGATATTCCCATCTTTTTAAGTATTTTCCAGTTTGTTGTGATCTACATAGTAAAAGGCTTTAGTGTAGTCAATGAAGCAGATGTTTTTATGGAATTCTCTTGCTTTTTCTATGATCCAAAGGATGTTCACAATTTGATTTTAATAGCACTTTCAAAATTCTGCTTTTTTTTTCCTACTATATTTGTAACTCAGTGGGTTGATTGTAGTACCTAGTTTTATTTTTCCGTGAGATAGTTCTAATTTTGCTTTCATTTCTGTGATGTATTTCTCTGATTTTTTTTTCTGAAGTGTTACAGAAAAACATAGTATCTCCTATTATCTCTCTATATATCACAATAGTTCTTCATCTCTTCTTTATGTTCTTCTAGAGAGAATATTCATTAGACCATTCAGATATGACCTAAATCAAATCCCTTATGATTATACAGTGGAAGTGAGGAATAGATTTAAGGGACTAGATCTGATAGACAGAGTGCCTGATGAACTCTGGACGGAGGTTCATGACATTGTAAAGGAGACAGGGACCAAGACCATTCCCATGAAAAAGAAATGCAAAAAAGCGAAATGGCTGTCTGAGGAGGCCTTAAAAATAGTTGTGAAAAGAAGAGAAGCGAAAGGCAAAGGAAAAAAGGAAAGATATAAGCATCTGAAAGCAGAGCTCCAAAGAATAGCAAGGAGAGATAAGAAAGCCTTCCTCAGCGATCAATGCAAAGAAATACAGGAAAACAACAGAATAGGAAAAACAAGAGATCTCTTCAAGAAAATTAGAGATTCCAAGGGAACATTTCATGCAAAGATGGGCTCAATAAAGAACAGAAATGGTATGGACCTAACAGAAGCAGAAGATATTAAGAAGAGGTGGCAAGAATACACAGAAGAACTGTACAAAAAAGATCTTCACGACCAAGATAGTCACGATAACGTGATCACTGACCTAGAGCCAGACATCTTGGAATGTGAAGTCAAGTGGGCCTTAGAAAGCATCACTACAAACAAAGCTAGTGGTGGTGATGGAATTCCAGTTGAGCTATTTCAAATCTTGAAAGATGATGCTGTGAAAGTGCTGCACTCAATATGCCAGCAAATTTGGGAATCTCAGCAGTGGCCACAGGACTGGAAAAGGTCAGTCTTCATTCCAATCCCAAAGAAAGGCAATGCAAAAGAATGCTCAAATTACCGCACAATTGCACTCATCTCACACGCTAGTAAAGTCATGCTCAAAATTCTCCAAGCCAGGCTTCAGCAATATGTGAACGGTGAACTCCCAAATGTTCAAGCAGGTTTTAGAAAAGGCAGAGGCACCAGAGATCAAATTGGCAACATCTGCTGGATCATGAAGAAAGCAAGAGAGTTCCAGAAAAACATCTATTTCTGCTTCATTGACTATGCCAAAGCCTTTCACTGTGTTGATCACAATAAACTGTGGAACATTCTGAAAGAGATGGGAATCCCAGACCACCTGACCTGCCTCTTGAGAAACCTGTATGCAGGTCAGGAAGCAACAGTCAGAACTGTACATGGAACAACAGACTGGTTCCAAATAGGAAAAGGAGTACGTCAAGGCTGTATATTGTCACCTTGCTTATTTAACTTCTATGCAGAGTACATCATGAGGAACGCTGGGCTGGAAGAAGCACAGGCTGGAATCAAGATTGCTGGGAGAAATATCAATAACCTCATATATGCAGATGACACTACCCTTATGGCAGAAAGTGAAGAGGAACTCAAAAGCCTCTTGATGAAAGTGAAAGAGGAGAGTGAAAAGGTTGGCTTGAAGCTCAACATTCAGAAAACAAAGATCATGGCATCTGGTCCCATCACTTCATGGGAAATAGATGGAAAAACAGTGGAAACAGTGTCAGACTTTATTTTTGGGGGCTCCAAAATCACTGCAGATGCTGATTGCAGCCATGAAATTAAAAGACGCTTACTTCTTGGAAGGAAAGTTATGACCAACCTTGATAATATATTAAAAAGTAGAGACATTACTTTGCCAACAAAGGTCTGTCTAGTCAAGGCTATGGTTTTTCCCGTGGTCATGTATGGATATGAGAGTTGGACTGTGAAGAAAGCTGATCACCAAAGAATTAATGCTTTTGAACTGTGGTGTTGGAGAAGACTCTTGAGGGTCCCTTGTACCGCAAGGAGATCCAACTAGTCCATTCTAAAGGAGATCAATCCTGGGTGTTCATTGCAAGGACTGATGCTAAAGCTGAAACTGCAATACTTTGGCCACCTCATGCGACGAGTTGACTCACCGGAAAAAACTCTGATGCTGGGAAATGTTGGGGGCGGGAGGAGAAGGGGACGACCGAGAATGAGATTGCTGGATGGCATCACCGACTCTGTGGACATAAGTTTGTGTGAACTCTGGGAGTTGGTGATGGACAGGGAGGCCTGGAGTGCTGTGATTCATGGGGTCATGGAGAGTCGGACACAACTTGAGCTACTGAACTGAACTGAACTGAACAGAGAGAATATGGTTTTGATGATTTTTTAAATTTTTGTGGTGACCTATTTTGCCACAGTTCTCATCTGTTTTGTTTCAGTATTGTTCTGGTAATTTTTTTTTAACTTGTCAAGCACCTTTCCCTTCACATCTTTCATATTTCTTACTTGTGTGTTGTGAATTTTTAAAATCTTTTGAATGAGGTATATGTTTTGTTTGTTTGTTTGATTTTTTTAGACAAGCTATTTCCTGGAAGTTGTCTTAAAGGGGATAGGTCTCTATTCCAAGGTAAGAGTTACTTATTTGTGCCTGAGGATTTGGTGAGTGTTCTGTTAACTTTTATTGTTTTTCCTGGCCCAAAGAAATAGACAGATGTAATCAATACATCTTGGCATATGAATACCAATACCAATAGAATGCCACAAATACAGGTTGCTTCCTGGAAATTTGAATTGTCTGTGTGCTTCTTTGTTCCACTATTACCTCTTCGATTTTTTTGAAGCAAATCAGATCTAGAGAAACTCACAATACTGGTATATGCATAATTTTCTTGCTGTTGAAATTGAGTAGCTCTCATTTCACACTTCAAAATACCCACCTTATATTAGGAAATTGAAAATTTCTGACTTTATAATATTTGTGGTTCTATATTTCTCCTTTCAGTTTCTTCTACAGTCATGCTTGTTTCGTTGCTTGGAACACATTCCAGGCATTTTTTTTCTCAAGGTTTACTCTGAATAGAGTTCAAACAAAATCAGAGTTTGAATGTATCTTTCTCCTGATTCTTGTTGCTTTTAGGATGACTTCCAAGAAAAGAACAGAATGTACAACAAAACATTGTCATCTTGAAACCGACCGAAAGTGTCATATTTTAAAAAATAATTAAATGAACAAATACCATAAATAATAGGTTTCTCAAAAATATAGTATACTCTTCACCACTAAGATTGCTCTAGTCCAAATTTTTCCTTATTACTACTCTGTCTGAGCATTTCTAAATTTTTCTGGAATATTTTAAAATTGGTTAATCAATCTCACCAAATTAAGTGGGCTACTTATATTCTTATACCTATTTCATCCACTTTTTTTCTCCCTTGTGATGAAAACTCTTAGGGTTTACTCTTAACTTCCACATATATATAAGCATTATCTTTACCATGTTGTACATTATATCTCAAGTCCTTACATATCTTATAACTGAAAGTTTGTATCTTCATCTAATTCCCCCTACCCCTCCACGCCTGCCTCTGGTATTCACAAATCTTATCTTGTTTTTTCTGAGATTTTTTTGTTTGCCGATTTATTTGTTCTAAGTGTAATTGACCTAAAACACTATGTTAGTTTCAGTTAGAAAACATGTTAATTTGATATTTCTATACATTTCAAAATGATCACCACAAGAAACCTAGTTACCATCTGTCACCATACAAAGATATGACATAATTATTGACTATATTACTGACACATGTGACTTACATTTTTTTGCAAGTGGAAGATTTTACCTCGAATTCCCCTCACCTATGTCTCTCCTTCCCCTGACCCACCTCCCCTGTGGCAACCACATATTTGGTCTTTGTTCTATGACTTTGTTTTTTTTTTTTTTTTTTTACGTATGTTTATTTGTTTTGTTTTTAAAATTCCACATAAATGAAATCATACAGCATTTGTCTTTCTCTAACTTTATCTCACTTAGCATAATACTCTCTAGGTCCTTCTATGTTGTTGCAAATGGCAAGATTTCTTCTTTTTTTTTAATGGATGAGTAATATACCATTGTGTATATATATAAAAATTATTTGTCCACTCAACAAATGATGGTTACTTGGGTTGCTTCCATATATTGGCTATTGCAAATAATGCTGCAATGAACATATTGAGTGCATGTATCTTTTCTAATTTGTGTTTTTATTTTAATGAGATAAATATCCAGGAGTGGAATTACTTAATCAGATGGTGGTTCTATTTTTAATTTTTTGAGGAATATCCATACTGTTTACCTTCCCACTAACAGTGCATGAAGGGCTCCTTTTCTCCATGTTGTCACCAACACTTGTTATTTTTTGGTAAGTGTGAGGTGATATCTCATTATAGTTTTGGTTTGCATTTCCCTGTTGAGTAGGGATATTGAGCATCTTTTCATCTGCCTATTAGCCATCTGTGTATCTTCTTTGGAAAGATACCTATTCAGGTCTTCTGCCTATTTTTAATCAGGTTATTTGTTTCTCTGATGTTGACTTATATGAGTTTTTTGTATATTTTGGATATAACCCCTTATCAGATGTATCAGTTGCAAATATTTCTTGCATTCAGCAGCTGGCCTTTTTGTTTTATTGATAGCTTTCTTCACTGTGAAGACTTTTTTTAGTTTGATGTAGTACCATTTGTTTATTTTTGCTTTTGATTATCTTGACTGAGGAGACATAACCAAAAAAAAAAAAATTACTAAGACCAATGTTAAATTAAAAAAGTACTGCCTATGTTTCCTTCTTGAAATTTTATGACTTCAGGTCTTACATTCATCAAGCATTTTGAAGTTATTTTTACGTTTGATGTGAGAAAGAACTTTAGTTTGATTCTTTTGTGGGGGGCTATCTAATTTTCCCAACACCATTTATTAAGGAGGCTATCTTTTCCCCATTGTATATCCTTGCAATCTTTGTCTTGGGTTAATTGACCATAGATGTGTGGAGTTTTTTGGGGGCATTCTATGTGAACATTGACTATGTGTCTGTTTTTGTACCACTACCATACTCTTTTGATTACTGTAGTTGTGTATCATAGTTTGAAATCAGGGATCATGATACCTCCAGCTTTTTCCTTCAATCTTAATTGGGGTTTCTGTGTTTCCATGCAAGTTTTAGGGTTATTTTTTCTAGTTCTGTGAAAAGTGCTGTAAATATTTTGATAAGAATTTCTCTGAATCTATAGATTGACTTGCATAGTATGGTCATTTTAACAGTATTAGTTCTTCCAATCCATAAGCATGGTATAACTTTTCATCTATTTTTGTGTTATTAGGACAAAAAAGAAAATCCTTGAAAATAATGACAATTAAAACTTGAGCATTAAATGAGTGAGATATATTGCAGCTGCCCTTATTGTGTGTGGGAAAGGAATGTCAATTTCAGTAATGTCAAGATTTGGATTAACTCTCCCCTCTCTCTGCCCTGAGATGAAGTCTTAGGAAAGTAGAAAGTTAGAACTGAGATTTGTAAATAAAATTAGCAAACAAGAAAGACTATATTATTTGTTAAAGCAGAGAGCAGATAAAAATATGTCTATCAGCACAGAGACAATGAAATTTGTCTTTCATGGCCTGAGGTGTGGATGAAAGAAGAAAAAAACTCTGATTATTTGAAATATGGATCTTAATATGTAAGTTTAGCATTAATGATATAGTATCTGAGACAGAGACTCCCAGGATGAGGGATTGACATTAAAATATTTCCTGAATATATAACACCACTGAGTTATTTGGTAAAAGCAAATAAAAATGGCCTTGTGGAAATACTTTCCCAATCCAAAGTCTGAAATGTTTTCATGTCTCATGATTAAACTGAAGACATTAAAGACAAACAGAAATTCATTGAAACATCCATGTAATAATGAAAAATTTCCTATGAAAGAGCTATAATTACAGTGACCACAGATATGTCAACAAAAAATAATGAGATGCATAAAGAAGCAAAACTTTAATGGGATGAACATTTTCAAATTTCTTAGGAAAATTATCATGGCTTGTTAAATAATAGAATCTCAGAACAAATTTTTATTTTAAATTCAGATTAATGATGTTTACAGGAGACACTCTCAAATTCCTTTCATGAGATGGCATAGATTCATTTTTTTTAGCTTCTCCTCTCCAAATGCAACTAAATATCTCAGAACAATTCAATAATCAGTCACAAAAGGATTCTCAAATGTGGAAAGGAGTCAGACAGGCTAAGGACTTTGTAAAATGAGGAAAGATACCATGGTGAGATCCCTTTATTTTTCTCTCTCATATGTTAAAGAATGGAGACTAGAGAGGCCTGCAACCCAAAGTATTAACAGACATAAACAGAAAAAGAAAAAAAGAAATAAAAATTATCCCACTAAGCAGCATCATACAGCCTACATGATACCTGTGGGTTTGAATGGGAGCACTAGAATAACAAAGCAGACTGAAATAACACTGTAAGGGCTATAACAACTTAAATTCCCTTGTAACTGAAGATCTCAAAAGTATACCAAGACATATTTAAATAGCATCAAGTGTCTCTTAACATAATAAAATTTCCAAGATATAAAATCACTTGTCATGCCAAGAACCATGACAAACACCACTTGAGTGATAAAAGACTGTCAGTTGATGACAAAATTGAAAGAATCAGGTACTAAAATAATCTGAAAAGGATTTTAAAAGAGCTATCATAAAAATGTTTCAATAAACAACGATGAGTTCTACTGAAATTCAACTTAGAAAATCTCAGCAAAGAAATAAAAATTATTATAAAGTATTATAAAGTACAGAATTAAAATTATAGAATTAAAAATACAATAACTAAAATTTGAAAACTCACTATAAGAGCTCAGTGGTAGAGTTATGATGATAAAGTTAAAAGTAATGAATCTGAAGACAAAGTAAGAGTTTACTCATTTGGAAAGACAGAGAAATTAGTATGGAAAAACTAATGAATGTAACCTCGGGGACTTGGGTGGGTAAGAACCAAAAATTTAGAATTATTCTCACTGGAGTCTTATAAGGATAAGAAAAGGAGACTGTGGTAGAAAAAAAATTTATTTGAAGAAACAATAGCTGAAAAGTTACCAAATTTGGTGAAATAAATAAACCTACAGGTTCAAGAAGCAGACCAATATTAAAAAAGCATAGATCCAAATAAGCCCTCAGTATAAACTTCATAATTAAACTTCCAAAACCTAAAGAAAATTTTAAAATAGATAAAAATCAGAGAGAACTGACACATTACCTATATAGGAACACCCATTTAAATGATACTGGATTCATCATCTGAAATGATAAAGTCCAGAAGAAAGTGGCAAAACATTTTTGAAATACTTAATGAGAAGAAATGTTACCTATAAATCCTATACCCAGTGAAATATCCTTTAGGAACAGAGGGGAATTCAAGACATTCTTGGACAAAGGAAAACTAAGAATTTGTCATTAGCATACCTCTCCTATTAGAATGGCTAAAACAAACTCTCCAAACAAAAAGAAAACGATAACGGAAGACTGAGATCTTGAGAAATGAAAAAATAGAATCAGTAATCATAAGAGTAAATAAAATACAAGATCCTTAACCCCATGAGTTTCTTAAATCATGTTTAATGAATGAAGTAAAAGTTATATCATCATCTGATATGGTATTCAGCATATCTAAAGGAAATAGTTAAGACTATTAATATTTTAAAGGCAGAGCAGTGATTATTTTGCAATGTATAGAAATATGGAATCACTATGTTGTGTACTAGAAGTTCCGGAGAAGGCAATGGCAAGCCACTCCAGTAATTTTGCCTAGAAAATCCCATGGATGGAGGAGCCTGGTAGGCTGCAGTCTGTGGGGTCGCTAAGGGTCGGACACGACTGAGCGACTTCACTTTCACTTTTCACTTTCACACATTGGAGAAGGAGATGGCAACCCACTCCAGTGTTCTTGCCTGGAGAATCCCAGGGATGGGGGAGCCTGGTGGGCTTCCGTCTATGGGGTCACACAGAGTCAGACACGACTGAAGTGACTTAGCAGCATGTTGTGTACCAGGTACTAACATAGCGTTGTGGGTCAATTATACTTAAATAAGCAAACAACAAACTCAAAAGAGATGAGATTTCTGGTTACCAAAGGAAGTGGGTGAGGGGAATAGGAATTAGATGAAGGCAATCAAATACTACAAGATTCCATTATAAGATAAATAAGTACTGCTGCTGCTAAATCACTTCAGTCGTGTCCGACTCTGTGTGACCCCATAGACGGAAGCCCACCAGGCTCCCCCGTCCCTGGGATTCTCCAGGCAAGAACACTGGAGTGGGTTGCCATCTCCTTCTCCAATGTGTGAAAGTGGAAAGTGAAAAGTGAAAGTGAAGTCGTGTCCGACCCTTAGCGACCCCACGGACTGCAGCCTACCAGGCTCCTCCATCCATGGGATTTTCTAGGCAAGAGTACTGGAGTGGCTTGCCATTGCCTTCTCCGAAATAAGTACTAGGGATGTAATATATAACAATGATAAATATAATACTGTTGAATGTTATATATGGAGCTTCCCAGGTGACGCTAGTGGTAAACAACACACCTGCCAATGTAGGAGAGAGAAGAGTTCGTTCCCTACATTAGCAAGATCCCCTGGAATAGGAAATGGTAACCCACTCCAGTATCCTTGCCTGGAGAATCCCATGGACAGAGGAGCCAGTGGCTATGATCCACAGAGGTGCAAAGAGTTGGACACAACTGAAATGACTTAGCACAGCATACACACATGTGATATATGAAACTTGTTAAGAGAATAAATCCTGAGTTTTCATCACAAGGAAAAAACTTTTATTTTCTTTTATTTGTATCTGTGAGATAATGGATGTTCACCAAACATATTGTGGTCATCATGAAATGACATATATAAGTCAAATCATCATGTTGTATGCCTTAAACTTAAACAGTGCTGTATGTCAGTTATTAACACATCTTAATAAAACTAGAAGGAAAGTTTTAATGGATAAATGAAGTAAAAGTAGAGTAGATTCATTCAAAATCACTGACACTGAAGAAGGGAGATTTCACCAGAGACTGCCTGCCTGTAGTTTCTACTATTCCAAGTTAAAATGAAGAAATAACACTTTGATACATATGTGTCATGGTACATTGATCCTATTAATGTTATCTTTTAGGAAAAACTATGCTTCAGTCTTGCAGAAGACATGTAGAAATAGTGGTAAAAAAATGAAAAAGTGAGGTAGAGAGTTCAGTTCAGTTCACTTCAGTCGCTCAGTCGTGTCTGACTCTTTGTGACCCCATGAATCACAGAACGCCAGGCCTCCCTGTCCATCACCAACTCCCGGAGTTCACTCAAATTCATGTCCATAGAGTCAGTGATGACATCCAGCCATCTCATTCTCTGTTGTCCCCTTCTCCTCCCGCCCCCAATCCTTCCCAGCATCAGAGTAAAGGTACATAAATAGTAGGGCTTCTATTCCTCACCCAAAGTGAAATAATAATACTGATGGAGTGTGATAAGTTATATATGTGTGTGTGTGTGTGTGTGTAAGTACCTACAGCAACAGTTAAGAAAACTATAATGTATACTGTATTGGTATTTTTGTTTCTTGCTTACTTCACTCTGCATAATAGGCTCCAGTTTCATCCACCTCATTAGAAATGATTCAAATGTATTCTTTTTAATTGCTGAGTAATACTCCATTGTGTATATGTACCACAACTTTCTTATACACTCGCCTGCAGATGGACATCTAGGTTGCTTCCATGTCCTGGCTATTACGCATATATATGGAATTTAGAAAGATGATAACGATAACCCTGTATACGAAACAGCAAAAGAGACACAGATGAAAGGAACAGTCTTTTGGACTCTGTGGGAGAGGGTGAGGGTAGGATGATTTGGGAGAATGGCATTGAAACATGTATATTATCATATGTGAAACGAATCACCAGTCCAGGTTCAATGCATTATACAGGATGCTCGGGGCTGGTGCACGGGGTTGACCCAGAGGGATGATATGGGGAGGGAGGTGGGAGGGGGGTTCAAGATGGGGAACACATGTACAGCCAGGGCAGATTCATGTCATTGTAAAGTAATTAGCTTCCAATTAAAATAAATACATTTTTAAAAAAGAAAACTATCATGTATACAACACCATATAAATGAAACAATACAGAATTCTACAAGGTGTTCGAGTAACTCACAGGAAGCCAAGAAAGGATAAACAGAACTTTGAGAAATAGAGGGAACAAACACCAAACAAATAATAAAATAGCAGGCTTTAAAAAAATAAATATAGATGATCTAAATTCACCAATTATGAATAGAGAGGTAGAGAGGATAAGAAAGCATGACCCAACTGTATACTGTCTACAGGAAACTAATTTCAAATATAATGACATGGGCAAGTTGAAAATAAAAGCATGTGAAAAGATATCACATAAATATTAATATCTATATTAATATCATATATAATAGATCCTCATAGCAAAGAAAATTACAGGGGACAAAGAGGGATATTACATAATGATAAAAGGATCAATCCACCAAAATATATAGAAATCCCTAATGTGTATACACCAAACACCAGAGTTTCAAATACATAAAGCTAAAACTGACAGAACTAAAATGAGAAATAATTAAATCCACAATTATAGTTGAAGACTTAAACACCCTTTTCCCATAATTATTAGAACGACTAGACAGAAAATCAACAAAGACATAGAACTTCCTGATATCATCTAGCACTATAATCTATCACATAAGGACACCCCACTTAATGATAGCAAAATGAATACTTTCTCAAACAGCCATGGAATATTCACCAAAATATATCATATACTGGGCCATAAAACAAACTCAATAAATATAAGAAAATTGAAATCATACAGAGTATATTGTTTGACCAAAGTGAAATTAGACCAGAAATCAACAACAGAAAAGACAATAATTAAATCTCCAAACTCTTGGAAAGAAATCATATCTGAAAATACTGTGTGGGTCAAAAATAAAGTCTCAAAATTAATAATTGAAAAAGAACTAAGTACAAATGAATATCAACATAAACTCTTTGAGTGGAAACAATACCAAAAGGGAAATTTATAGCATTAATACTTACATTAGAAGTGAGAGTTCTTGAATTAAAAAGTCCAAGTTTCAACTTCAAGAAACTATAAGAGAAAATAAAACAAATATAAGTAGAATGAAGGAAATAATAAAGATAAGAGCAGAAATAACTGACAGTCAAAATAAGAAACCAACACAGAAAAATCAATAAAATCAAAAGCTGGTTCCTGAAAATAATAACATTGATAATGTTCCAGCAAGTCAGACAAAGATAAAAAGAGTGAAGACACAAATGAGTAATGCCAAACATGAAATATCATTAGAGATATTGCAACAATTAAAAGGATAATAAGTTATATGATATCTCAGTCCATTTGGGCTGTTTAAAAATGCCATACTGAGCAGCTAATGATGAACATAATTTTATTTTAAACAGTTCTGCAGTCTGGTAGTCCAAGAAACAGGGTACCAGCATGTTTGGGTAAGACTTCTCGTCTTATTCCCAAACTGTGGAAGGAGCAAAGTATCTCTCTGGAAACTCTTTTGTAGGAGCACTAATCCTAGTAATGAAGGCTTTGCCCTCATGACTTAATCACCTCCCAAAAGCTCCACCTTCTCATATTATCACCTTGGGTGTTTTATTAGGACTCAACATATGGATCTTAGAGGGATACATTCACCATAGCATAAGAAAGCAGTATAAATAACTTTATTTCTATGAGTATAAGAAATGGATGAATTCATCAAAAACTCTTAAATAACAAGATCAAATTGACAAGTGTAATTGTCCCATAAGCATTAAAAATTGAATAGTTTAAAAGCTCTCCAAAAGAAATTTTTAAACCCATGTGGGTTCACTGGGGAATCTATTAAAGATTTCTATCAATTGCTGATTGCAGCCATGAAATTAAAAGACGCTTACTCCTTGGAAAGAAAGTTATGACCAACCTT